>NC_051847.1:168778553-168803232 GCF_002237135.1 Teleopsis dalmanni
TTTCGTTGTTGTGGTTGTAGTCGGTTGTTTTGTTGTTGTGGTTGTAGTTGGCTCTTTCGTTGTTGTGGTTGTAGTCGGTTGTTTTGTTGTTGTGGTTGTAGTTGGCTCTTTTGTTGTTGTAGTCGGTTGTTTTGTTGTTGTGGTTGTAGTCGGATGTTTTGTTGTTGTTGTAGTTGTAGTCGGGTGTTTTGTTGTTGTTGTTGTTGTAGTCGGGTGTTTTGTTGTTGTGGTTGTAGTTGTAGTTGGCTCTTTTGTTGTTGTTGTTGTAGTCGGATGTTTTGTTGTTGTGGTTGTAGTCGGATGTTTTGTTGTTGTGGTTGTAGTTGGCTCTTTTGTTGTTGTAGTTATAGTCGGTTGTTTTGTTGTAATGGTTGTAGATGGTGTACAATGTCCATATGACTCATATACGCAATCTATACAATATACATTGTAGTTAGTATTACAAAGAATTTGCGACTAACAAAAATTTTTCACTTTTAATTAATATCAAACATACTCACTTTCTTCATTACAATTTAATAAACACATATTATTAAACATTTTCAAATGTCCATTACAATTTCCACAAACTGGTACACTTACGGCTACACTGCGACATTCATCATCACAATTCCGAGGAGTAGCACTTGTTATAAGTGCTGTGCTAGTTTCAGTGTTATGCGATGGACAAGCGCCAGAAGATACTAAATAACAATCTAGAATATTCCAATTATAAAATTCATATAATTGTTCAAATATCTTATCTGATTTCATATTACCATAATCACAAAATAGATGACATGAACTTTTGAAGGTAACTTCTCTATTATCGATGCATTCACCGCATACAGGTCTATCTTGCTTACTGTGTTCCTGATCACATGAGTCCTGACAAGTTTTTATATAAGTGCCAATTACAAATGCAAAAAATTGCAGTAAAATAAAACTTCTATAATTCGCAATCATCTTCACTTAATTAAACATTTAAATTGAAAACGTTATTGTCAAGTTAGGTACTTATATAGCTGAATACATTTAATTTACATATTTCTGAAGCATATAGCTATATGTATATTTGACATGATAAAGTTATTTGAAAATCAACAGTTCTAACTGTTCAAATACATTTACTCTACAAAAATATAGGTTCTTGACCTGAATAGACAAATACTTCCCAAATTACTTGGATTTTCTTAACAAATTTTAATTTAGAGTACCCTACAGTTGCCATTTTTATATATAATAACCAAGGCTTCGTTCTATAATAATCAAAGGCTTCGAACCGGAACGGAACCAAAAACCGAAAAAAACAGATATATTTATCGAAGCGAAAACCGGAACCGAATTGTTATTTTTTTGTTTTGAACCGGATCGAAAACCAGAACGGAAAAAATTCCGGTTCGAAGCCCTGAAAATAACATATACTCACTCCAGAGTTCTATATTTGTGTGGAACTTACTTTTTTTAAACTTATTTAAGCTTTTACAGTATGTTAGCATGCCTAGCCATTGTTTAGATTTATAAATAATATATATACAAAATACGGTTCTCTTGAAAAAACTTTTTCACTAAATCTATGAACATTTACGTTGGCACTTTAAATCCAAATTAATCTGTGCTTGTTTTTTTTTTTAGATAGACTCTGCTCCACAAAATTATATGAAATGGCTAATTTAAATTACAACTTTTAATGGTAGAACTCCAATTTCTGTCCTATCTAGACAGCTTCAGTAAACTCTAGCTAACACGAGTCACTGGAGAACATACATATAAGTCTACAAAATCTACAATTTCGATATTTGAAATTAATTGTTATTTTTAGACTAATAAAAGATAAAAATTAATATTTTTTTTGATTTTATTTCTAACGGATACGTCCACAAAATAAAACAAATATTATTCACATGCTCTTAAATTCAATCATTTTATATGTTATGATAATATTATTTCATATATTATTTAAAAGACTACAAGTATTTTAATATAGGAACTTAAAAAGGAATGTATGTAATTATTTTATCTACATAAAGAAAGGTTTTTTTATCTATATAAAGAAAGGACTTTTATCTATATAATGAAAGGATTTTATAGAGATAAGGAAAATGTGAAAGAAGTGTCCACAACTATATAAATATCATTGGAAAATTTATATATCTTTCAACTAGTATTTAAGTTTTATCGTCAAATAAATGACATCTTACACAAAGAAATTCACATCAGATATATTATCTGATATTAAATAAATTGATTGATTAAAATCCATAGCTATCCAGATAAACTAAGTAATTGTATTTAATTTATTTTTTTCTCTTCTTTGCTTGATCAAACGCGAGTTAGTATCTAAAACACTTTTACTCAATAGTGTCTGTGACTGTGACGGGGCGTGCCCTATCTGGAAGGGTGTGCGGCCCTTCTACAATGATGTTGTTTTTATATGTACAGTTTAAATCAGAAATGATAAATTGAAAGAGATATGATTTTTTATTAATAATAACTATATTACATTAGGCAATAATATATTCACAATATAATATTTAGCAATTCGTTAATAAAATAACATATGAAATAAATTGAATTATTAATTTATATATAAAAGTTTAATATTATATCAATATGACTCTTGACTCTCAAGTCTTTCTCATGTACCATGTATCATGAGCTTTTAGCATACCTACATATATTCTGATAAGTTCAGAGTTTTCTAATGGTAGATGGAGTAGCATTGCCATACTTAACACAGTCATAAAATAGTTTAGGTCTAATTATTTGCTTATAAAGCATTTTATTTACTCAACTTTTCTTGTGTTAAAGGTTTTAGGGCATTGAAAAGTTAGACCTAAGAGTTTAACATTGTATTCCTATTCTATTTCCACATTATTGACTTTTTTCCTTGCATTTTGATCTGTACGTCTTCCAATGATCGTAGGCTTCATCTTTTCAGCATTAACCACAATTCTCCACCTGCGAAAGTAACTCATTATTTTATCAATATGCAGCTATAAATTGTTTGAAATAGAATTAGCATTTTTGTCAGCACTTATAATTCAGAAGTCGTCAGCAAAAATCGAAATTGTGTTCATAAATTCCAAAGTAAAACCTGCTGTATATATATAATACAATAAAGGAAATAATGGAGATCCTTGAGGGACGCCCGCTTCAATTTTCTTTACAGAGGAAAAGTGGTTTTGAACTTTAACCAAGAACTTTCTATTTGATGGAAAGTTTGCTTAAAGATTTATCAATTCAACTGGAATATCATAATTATATAGTTCGATGATCAATCTGTTATGTAACACCTTATCGAACGATTTAGCGATGTTAAACAAGACCACTCCAGTAGATTTCACTTCGCTGAGAAGTTAAAATTAAACAAATGCCAAGATGATTTAATTTTTATAAGAAAAATTTTCATATATTGGGTTGGACGCAAGGGTTTTGCCTGACAGGTGGGAGATCAGTTGATTATTACAAGTAGTTATCAAAAAACATATTTTATATATTAATATATTTTATTTATTTTTTTCTGAAACTTTATTTGTGAAAAATATTTTTTGGTGTGGGGAGTCTATTCTCAAAAAAGTCCATGAAAAAATGGATTGATTTCCAGAAGAATGAAGTGTAAGCAGATATAATAAAGTAGACCGTAAAATTGATTAAAACAAAGAGAACTATGAATAGTTCCAAACTGTTAGAAAACCTAAAAATTCTACAATAACAGAAATTTCAGATGGTAGTCGAAAATATGTACAACTTGGAATAATTTTTAACCAGCACAAAAAAAAATACAATTTGTTTTTCGTTTTATTTTATTTACAACAGTAAAATTTATTAAAATTTTATTTTAAAAATTTACAGAAAATGTTAAGTTTAACATAACAACCTGAAAATGAAAAGTTGTGAGAAATGGGTAAATTAAACATTAAATTAGATATAGAAAAATGAAATTTCTGATTCCTTACCATTGTTCAATTCACAATTCTTCATATCATATTTACATGAATTATCGAACAACATTAACTGTCCATTACACTTAGCACACACTGGATCTCCAGTAGCTGGGCATGGTTTTACACAGGGATTACAGACACCTACAGTGACTCCGGTACATCCTAAAAATGTTCAAAGAATCACAATTTTCTAAAACTTTTCTAAAAAATTATCTTTGAAGTCATATCACCTTGGTCAGGGCAATTCCATTTTTTATAATAACACATATTTCTGAAATTAATACGTTTGCCGGGACAATGAGCACAAACTGGGTTATGAACGTCCGAACAATTTCTAGCACAAGGATTAGGAGTTGTTGTAATACAAGGACCGTTAGATTGAAATACACAGGCTAATATAGACATCAATCAAAATAAATTAGATACTTCTAACAATAATGATCGAAATTCAAATATTTACTTGGTACATCACAGTTTTGCTTGCGAAGAAAGCATATATTCCTGAAGGTTCTACGTACTTTACCATCACACAAACCACAAACTTGATTTATTTCAGTAGGACATTCTCTAGTACATGCTGGATGCTTAGTTGTTGTTGTAGTTTTTATTGTGGTCGTTGTTGTAGGTGCTTTTGTTGTTGTAGTTGTAGTTGTAATCGGATGTTTTGTAGTTGTGGTTGTAGTTGTAATCGGATGTTCTGGTGTTGTGGTTGTAGTTGTAATCGGGTGTTCTGGTGTTGTGGTTGTAGTTGTAATCGGGTGTTCTGGTGTTGTGGTTGTAGATGGTGTACAGTGTCCATATGACTTATATACGCAATCTATACAATATACATTGTAGTTACTATTACAAAGAATTTGCGACTAACAAAAGTTTTTCACCTTTAACCAACATTAAACATACTTACTTTCTTCATTACAATTTAGTAAACACATATTATTAAACATTTTCAAATGTCCATTGCAATTTCCACAAACTGGTACACTTACGGCTACACTGCGACATTCATCATCACAATTCCGAGGAGGAGCACTTGTTATAAGTGCTGTGCTAGTTTCAGTGTTATGCGATGGACAAGCGCCAGAAGATACTAAATAACAATCTAACAATATTCCAATTATAAAATTCATATAATTGTTCAAATATCTTATCTGATTTCATATTACCATAATCACAAAATAGATGACATGAACTTTTGAAGGTGATTTCTGTATTATCGATGCATTCACCACATACAGGACTATCTTGCTTACTGTGTTCCTGATCACATGACTCCTGACAGATTTCTTTATAAGTACTAACTGCAAACGCAAAAAATTGCAGTAAAATAAAACTTCTATAATTCACAATCATCTTCACTTAGTTAAACACTTAAATTGCAAATGTTATTGCAAAGTTAGGTCCTTATATAGCTGAATTATTTGATTTACATTTTTCCAAAGCATATAGCTATATATATATATATTTGATACGATAAAGCTATTTGAAAATCAACACATCTAACAGTTCAAATAAATTCACTTAGCAAAAATTAAGGTCATTGACCTGAATAGATAAATACTTCCCAAAAATATTTGGATTTTCTTAACAAATCTTAATTTATAATACCCTACAGTTGGTATTTATATATAACTGAAAATAAAATATTATCTACTGCACATATCTACTGCAGATACTCCCACTTCTTATGAGAGAAATATTCTCTTACTATAAAATAGAAGAAACTGTTTTATTTTCAAAAAAATAATATTTTTAAAACTTCACAATAAAACAAGGTTTGGTGTAGGCACCAGATATTGTTTAGGTTTAATGAAACCTATATACAGGATTTACATTCGCTTTTCGACATCGCAGAAGACGAACAATTTTTTTTTTTGTTTTTTGGAGTGAATGTTAGGTGGTTTCTTAAGAAAGTGGTTCAACTTTATCAGATTACTAAAAATAAAGGTGCGGTTATTTCTTAAAGCTGTTGAATATTAATTAATGGGTGGACAATCAGCTCTTTTTAGGCAGGAAGTAATGGATGGAAATGCGAGATTTCTTGTTAAGGGATTAACATGCTCTGTTAGTCTTTTATTGTATTTTTTTCTTATATTGTCAAACTTACCTTTAACTAGGAAAATTTCTAGATCTCGGTGTATACTTTCATTCCTAATATACAATGGGGCACCAGTGATTATTCTTAGTATTTTTGACTGAGCTCTTTGTACGATTTCCATATTTAAAGCAATAGCATTACCAAAGAGCTGGATACCATAAGTCCATATTAGTTTTATGATGCTGTTATACAAGAGTACTTTATACTCTAGGCATAGGGAAGATCTGTTATTAATGAGCCATTGCAACTTAGAGGCTTGGAGCTTCATTTCAATTTTTTTAGCTTCAATATGTTTACGCCAAGTTAGTCGTCTATCTAGGTGAATACCTAAGTACGTTATGTTATCTGCTTTTTATCTGCTTGAAGACGAACAATTAGAATAAAAAAAGTCTGTCGAGACAAAAACGACTTAACGCGATTAAAACTTCCAACTCTTGTTATTTCAAAATTTCCTATGTTCTTTTCAGCCCGTATCCAAAGATATGAAACTTCAGTTTAATAGAAAGATCCTTTAAAAAAAATCATACATAGTATAAATAACTAGATCAGCTAGAAGGACACACTCTTTTTTACTGAAGATATGAAATGGTAAATCAGAAGAGGATCTACATTTCATAAAAGGCATTCAAGTTTTTAATTAATTTACTGAGATACATAATAGAACTTTCAGGATGCAATGAATTTCGAGCCATAATAATATTAATCAAGATACATCATTTTAGAGTTTTTAATAGGGAAGTAGTTATTTATAAGACTTAATTTTGTAAACAAAGTTTTATAAAACTTTTTTAAGTGTATAAATATAAAAATATGCCTGGAAAAGTTAGTCATTGCTAAGATTTATACTAAAGATATATGAAATAGATTTTTTTTTAATAAAACTTATTATAAATATAAACTTTTCTGTTTTACATTTCATATAAAAGTATTTTAGACACAAATTGATTATTGCTTAGTAATTATAAGTTTTTTCTAGATAGACTTTGCTTTAATAATATTATCTCTGCAGAAAAGATCTTTCAGGTCACACTACATGCATAACCAATTCATAATAATAAAATTATCTGATATTGGTTGATATAAATTAAAACTTTTAATTGTAGAGTTGCAATTTCTCTCGCATCTAGACAGTCGACTCTTGCTAACACGAGTCACTGGAGAACATACATATAAGTCTACAGAATCTACAATTTCGACATTTGAAATTAATTATTATTTTTAGACTAATAAAAGATAAAAATTAATAAATAATTTTTTTATTTCTAACGGATACAGCGACAAAATAAAACAAATATTATTCACACGCTCTGAAATTCACTCATTTTATATGTTATGTTAATATTTTTTCTTATATTATTTAAATAATTAAATAATGTATCTGAAAATTGGAACAAAAAAATTGTTTTTTTAATATAAATATAAATAAAGGTTTTATGTGTACAAAAATAAATTATATCAAAAAGAAAAATTTAATATTAAAATAAAAATATCAGTGAAAATTTTGAAACGTTTGCATTAACTTTCAGAAAATGTGTATCTAAGTCATCTGCTTATATCGCAACTAAATTCAAATTTTGATCAGTTTAGTTTATATATGTTTAATTTAATACAGTACTTCTATTAGTGCCCTTCAACAAATCCTTTATATATTGAAGCATTACACATTATAATAAAAAGTCATATAAAAATTTTGACATTCAAATAACCAGCCCACTGTTTGTGGCATTTTGAATGGCCGTGATTATCGATAGACCCTCTCATTTAGTGTCTTCGGACCATTGTGCCAAGTTGTATGTAAATCTTCACCGCAAAAAAAAATTGTGAAAATGTTCTAAAGTCATTTAAATTTCTTAGAGAAATGCAAACTGGTTTTGTAAACCGAGAAGCCACCCAACAGACTTACACCGAGAACTTTACTTTATACTATGCAA
The DNA here is from genome assembly GCF_002237135.1 of Teleopsis dalmanni. NCBI lineage: Eukaryota > Metazoa > Arthropoda > Insecta > Diptera > Diopsidae > Teleopsis > Teleopsis dalmanni. The sequence continues at coordinate 168,786,506 of NC_051847.1, forward strand.
TATTCTATTCGTTCCAAACAAATGAAATTTTGATATCTGAATCTACCTTATTGACCCTGCCAATAAATTGTCTTACTACAAACATATATTTTTTAAAAATCCTACATCTGTATCTGCATCTGGTACAGTAAACATCTTCAAGTAACCCTCGAAAGAGCATACATACACAATATGTCACTGTATGACATTCGTTCTGGAGATATTAAGCGCACGTACTTTTTGAAAAATGACTAATATGTGACAGAAATACCCCAACAGTGATGTTTAAATAAATTATTTTTTAAAATTTGAAATAAATGAATAAGGGACATATGTAGATGGTGCCAAATACACACTGTTTTGACTTCATTGCAACAAAAATATACAGTATCTATGTGGAATAAACTAAGCAAACTCCCTTACTTCGCTCACACATGCAGTCAATGCTCAATTAAGTTTAAATACTCGTATATATATCGTAATGAAATGTACAACAGGCAAAGTGCCACCTAATAATAATAAACACGAAAAAGAAAAAACTTTGGAAAAAGCCAAACTGTTACTTGACAAAAGAAATGATTATTTAGTGCAAAATAAACAAAATAAATAAATCAATAGAAAAATAAAAATATTAACATTATAAGAAAAAAGTGCCAATTGACAGCACTAATAAAATTCATGTAGAAAATGTCTGTGTAAACGAACGGTGGCGTATCTTTTTAGGATCGCGTGCCAAACATTAAAATATTCTTGTCTAACTTTTGACTGCTAAAATTTTGATTTAACTAAAAGTTCTTTTAGAAAGCAATAAAAAAAAGCAAAAAAACGGTCCTTATATTTTCGACGATACGTGCTGTACATCCGTATATACTAAATAAAAACAATAGCGCGCGTGCCACACAAATTTTCAACACAAATGACACGCATGGTATAGATATACCATTGCTGGATGTTATAATACTAACACCTTAAAATAGGCAATGAAAATCTCGTTGATATAAATAGATTTAATAAAGAATACTTTTGGGCTTCTGTTATATTTAACAAATGTACAATAAACATAGCTGCGTACCGTGATATGTGAATAGCGGTATTTGCAAATAATTTTGCAAAAATTCTGACATTTGAAGGACCTGCGCAGTTCCACATAAACTCGAGCGATACTTTTCTGTAGTAAAAATTGCTCAGTTTGTCATCTGTCTGTCGTAGAACACAAAATTTCAACTTTGCAAATGTAAAAATATTTGCAAAAACAGTGCAGTTAATTAACAAAAAAAATAATAAAAAGGCAATAACTAATTTCAATAATTAGAGTTCTTAATTTTTCTCAATTAAAATATAAAAATAAAAAATCAAAAATTGGTTTCGGGAGCATTGCAAGCAAATCGTGAAAAACGTGAAGGCAAATATGTTTGTTAAATGTTTGCAAATGAACAAGTGAATTAAGTGCAACAATTTACATTTAATCAACAATTTCACATCATAACGAAATATTCCAAAACCTCAATTGGTAAGCTGTTATCTGGATTTTAGTTAAAAAATTTCCTCAACTTTTGCAGACGTAACATTTTTTCAAGTTATGTATAACAATTTACAGTACTAGGCTTTGCTGGAGAAAATTACCTATGTACGAAGATTTATGTATCCTCCGCTGTGTAAGTACATAGAAATGTGTGTACATGCCAAATGTGAGACAAATGATTCTGTAGAAAAAATGTGGTTAACGAAAATCACCGATTTTCAAATATTTTTAACTAATAATTAGTTAAGATAAAAAAACATAAAATTTATTTACGAACACCGGAAACAGTACTACAATATCATTAAAAGTTTGACGATTAGATTCAATGCATTTTTAGGTTAGAAAAATTTTGTTTACTAGGATGACTGTCTCCTATAATTTTCCTCTTAGTCATATAGCATAACATATATATAATAAAACGCTGAAAACAATATTGTTTTAAACTCTAAATAACCTCAAATAAATAAAAAACTTAAAATAACTTGTTCTATTCTTATCATTAAAAACTATACAACTCAGCTGTTTCAATCAGTTTAAAGTTCTATATAGAATAATTGTATTAATTGATTATAGTTATTTTTAACTCTTGAATTTCAGTTCTATTCTTCTGGTAGAGACAATACTCGAAACAGCTATATGGTCATTCAAAAACTCTATAAAAAAATTTAATAATTTTGTTGTTGCAATTCAGTATTGCCCGAAAACTTCTCTATTAAAATAATAATTTCTACTAATAGAATAGTTGTATCAAATAATTATAGTTATTTTTAACTCTTGAATTTCAGTTCTATTCTTCTTGTAGAGACAATACTCTAAAACAACCAAAAATTTAATCAAAAAATAATAATAATTTTGTTTTTGCAATTCAGTACTGCTCGAAAACTTTTCTATTAAAATAATAGTTTTTACTATTAGAACAGTTTCTTTCGTCATAGATAACTGCAAAAATCATATTTAAGATCCTGTGTTAATATCAAATTTTTTTTTGGTAAAATACTGAGCTTTTTATTAAATAAACAAATAAGAGTCGTTAGCCTGTAATTTCTACAATAGAGTGCGATACCAAATTCTATTTTTTGATTTTTCAGCAGTTTTAGGTGAATTTGAGGTTGCTGTAACGTGTTTGTTTTTTCCTAGACATTTAAGTATATGTCAATAATGGGTAACAGTTCAAAAATTACGGTTTTAAAAGTTTATTAAAAAACTGTTCATTTTAAGAGATACAATTTTTTTGTCTTTATTAAAGTTACTACGAATAAATAGATAAATATTTTTATCATAGAAATTCTGCTCACTCCTTCTCCGCCTGAGAATACAGATGGTTTTGTATACTGAATACACAAAACCTGTTGAGTCTTAACAATATTTGAGTATTAACTATTATTTAAAAAAATAACAATCATCAATATTTGCGTATTAAATATTATTTTAAAAAAAATAACACCAATACCAATCGATTTTAACACGATTTCGATTTTCCGTCTACACCAAATTAACAACGGATATTAATAATGGCAGCTATTTTGAGCAATTCGTTTTAATACTTAATATTAATATTTTTAATTATTAATAATATTAAGTATAATAATATTAAGTATTAGTTTTGCCGAAAAAGCAACGCTTTCTTATAATTACAAAGAATCTTGTTTTTTTTTAAATTTAGAGGGATTCGAATAGCAAAGAAAAGACAAGAACAAAAATTTTTTGTTAATCTATTAAGTATTATTATAATATTATTAATTCGTTTAATAATAGCAATATTAGTTAATTCATGCGATATCAGAACTCAAAATGGAAAAAATCTGTTTAAAAACAATTACATGTTACTAATCATTTGTGTAATCAAAGAAAAAATTGCATATATATGAATTGTCGGCAGCTGGCTGGCATATGTATTCCATTTCGGATTTCTTACTATATTAAATCTATTTATCCATATCATAGTTTCTCTTTATTTTAAATAAATAAATGAAATAGATTGATAAATACTGCAAACTGTTATATATTATAACTAGCTGACCCGGCGAACTTCGCGTCACTCACTCGTTTCTAATGATCGAGCAAGAGCAGTGTGAACTCGATCTCTTTCTTGCCTAGTTTTTCTCTGGTCACTTGTTTCTGAATCTCGTTCTTCTCTTCTCCTTTTTGCTTGATTTGTAGTACGACCAATGGCGCTTCGCTTTGGTGGCATAATTGTGGTGTTAAATAAAACGTATTTCCCTCTGATTTTAATAAATTAAATTAAATAAATTATTCTATTTCACTTAATGTAAGTATTTACTCAAAACTAAATTAAAACAGACTGCACGAATGTAAAAACCAAACTGAGTTCTCACAATCTAACAATCTAGAATTGCTAGATTGCTTTAAATGATATTGGAAATTATATTACAGAATACACTTTTACCAAAATATTACTAATTATATGAACATAGAACCCTAACTCTGATTTTAATAAAAATTTGCAAAAACCTTTCCAGGGATATACCTAATAATTTCCCAAATTTATTACCATACATCCAAATGATGTATGCATCCAAATGATTGGATGTATGGTTTTTGAATCCATCTAGTACAGACAGTCAAACATTCATTTTTATATTTATAGAATTACATATGTAGGACTAGCCATCAAAATAAATGTATTTATTACATTTTTTGTAATTTAATAATGTCAAAAAGCTGCATGCGAATTTACTTCTAGATTTAATATAAAATTTTAATATTACTAAACTGTTATATCTAGTATTCTAATGTTATCAAAAGTAGCACCGCCAAAGAATACTCGGTATTCTTTAAACACCGTGATTCTTCTGTTCCTATTATAAACTTGAAATTCATTTCTAATAAAAATTTAAAGAATTTTATAAACTTTGACAATAAAATTCTTTTTTTCCTTTAATATAAAAAATAATTTTTAATAAAAATTATAAAATATTTTAATTATAAAAAGAGATTAGCTGTTAGTTTGGGGAAGCATTTTAATATTATTTAAAAAACTTTGAAACCACTTACTGCATCAAATCCACATTTTAATAAAGTTTTGATAAATAAAATAATAATTTGTTTTTGATATGATAGAAAATACTTACTGGAATGCGTGTCCTAGTCACAATAATATTAATGTTAATATTAATTGTTGTTGACATATAAAATAGATTTTCAAAGTGAAAATATTGCTCAACTCATTTACATCATTTTATTTTTTTAAATTATTTTATACTTTTTGCTTCCGAAGTACTAAAATGAAAATGAAGTGAATCAATGCACGTCATACTAGTGTTCTTTCTTCACATCCTTGTTGTAACGAAATGTAATTAAAACGCTTGCAATAAACTAAATTTACAAATTATGAATTAAATTTAATATATAAATAAGTTATTTTATAAATAATACTACTTGCACTTGTATTTTCTGAATGCAAAGGAAGATGTACCTTTATTTCAACTCCCTTTAATTTTAATATTCGTAAGTCGAAGTAAATTCACCTTTTCACCACAATATTTGCAAAAGCGTTTTGCGCATACAGGATGACCCAACGTTTACATTTGCGCATGTAGGACCTTTATCTTGTACCTTAATATGTTTTAGCGTGTTAATGCTCAGGTTATTTGCTCCAATATTAATTTCTTAGAAAAAATAAATGATATCGTAATTTTTACATTAAAATCTTTCGACGCATGTTGCTTTTATTAAAGGCAATTAAAAAGTTTTATAATTGTTTTTTAATAATTAATTTGTGAGTTAATATTAAAGTTAATTTTAATTGTAAAATGTAACTAATTGCTATGTATTCACCAAAATAAATTAATAAATAATTTATTTTAAGTAAGTTTAAAAATATAAATTTCATCATTTTATTAATTCATTTCAACTTTTAAAAAAGAATTTTTTTAAACAAGAACTTTTAAGAAACAGATATAGTATTTATATTATATGTAGTCTGTATATGTGAATGTAAATTATTTACAGACACAATTAAAACCTAATGAAAATTAAAAATAATCTTGTAAAAATATTTGATTATTTTTAAATTAAACCAAAAATTATTACATTATAAAAGAATATATTTTAATCAGTTTCCATATACATATTTAAATATAAGCATAATATAATATCAATATAATAATTTTATAATAATATTTAATTTAGTAATTCAATATTAATCCTTTCCGATAATGTAATGGTAAGCACACGCCCCAAGGCATAATTAAACTGCAATCGCCCTCTACAATTGTTAACTACTCATACTGTAGTCGAATTATATTTCATAAAGTAATCAATGGCCATAACTTAATCTTACATATTATTTAAGAAATATATTCTTTTAATTTTGTTTTCAACAGTTGTAGCTAATGTAGTTTAATCCAGAATTTGATCATACTTTTTCAATGTCTACTTTTATTATAAAGAATATATAACAAATATATATCGTAATTATCATAATTTTGTATATATATATATAAACATATATAAATAGGTATATCATGTGTTTCTATTCCGATCGACGAAAGCGTGCCTATCTATTCCGACCTAAGCCTATCTCATTCATATACCTATAACTCATTTTCGGACTTATCTCGGTAAACGTGTAGGGTGTAGAATTTAACTACACAAACTCTATACAAACTCAACAAAAACTGCATGCGAAGGTATGATGGATAAGCATGGATTTATTTTGAAAATGTTGTCTCAAACAATTGCACCTATTGCTAATTATAGGTGCAACTTTTAATAAATATAAGTAAAATAATACTACAGCTACAGCGAAGCAAAACAAATTTAAAAATATATTACACTTAAACAATTTTTTTTCTATATTCTTTATTGATTAATCATATTAAAAAGCATATCTAAACCAAATAAATTACTTTTTGTTCTCTCGGTTAAAATTTTTTTGCTGACTCGCGCAAAATAAGCTATAGTTTAAATATGATATTAATTTCATTATTTTCTTTATTAACTTTATACCACTAAAGAAAGACCACAATATATATGTATATATTACAACTTTTTTAATTGTTCTAAGTTGAAGTTATAAGGGGTATTCAAGATCTCTGTATCTCGTTTCTTTACTGTTTGCTGGGCAATACTTTAGCGAAATTGCCAAGTTTTGTTGACAATTGTTTGATTTTGTATCTATTTTAAGTCCAAGAAAGTGCTATATTATATTTATAAATACACAAATCTAAGTTACACATTAATTATGCAGCAGGCAAATCCTACACAGAATTCAATGTATGCTCCTTTTCACTTTTTCTTGGCATCATTAAGATTATGCATATCGAATCTGAGTTGTAAATATATACAAAAATAAAAATCAGCTGTTCTTAAAATTTGCAAGACTAATATGCACAAATTGATAATATGCAATATGACCTATACCCCTATATTTTCTTTAGTCAAAATTTATAATAATGTTATAATAATTGTATTTCATATACAATGTGTACAAATTGTTAACCACATGTTTGTCTATTGATTCTTTTTTCACCACACTCTTAGGAAAAAATTTTATAACAACCCTGCTTAACGTCTTCGCTTATGTATTCGCTTTTGTTTTTGTTTTGAATTTGTTTTTTATTTTAGTACGCATCAGACAATAATAACAACAGAACAGAACAAAAATAGCAGCAGACGGAGGCGGACGTGAAAAGAATAGATACCATAAGAACCTTACAAAAAAGATTTAAATGAAATGAATTAAAGTTTCGTGTGTTATAAATTATAAAAATATGCATGAAATGAGTGAATTGAAAAAAGTATTAAATTAAATTATGGAAATTGTTTAAAATTTAAGATACTTAAAATTGTGCATAAAATTTTTATGATGAATTGCGTGCCTGTTTTCTGATACAAACTGTGTTTTTGTTTTAATGAAGAGATAGCAAACAAAAAAAAAAGCGTGAAAAATGGATATAAAAAATTATTTCATTAATTTCAATGAGTGTTGTAAGTTAAATTTATTAATATTTATTAGTTGAATTAGAAATTTAAAAAAGTATTTTATAAGATAGCAATTTAAAGAGATTATTTAAATTTTAATATTTTATAAGAAATTTGCAAAAACGCATAATAAAGTAAATATAAATTTAAATATCTGATGATTTAATTTTACACATAAATTTTGTTGAAAGAAAAGATTTAAATTATTTGTCATTTTTTTCTTTACGCCATCCTGCACCGATTTTCGCCTTCTTTATCAAAACACACAGACGTACACTTACGTTGCATTTTTATTACAACGAAAATTTGTTTTATTTGTGAGATTTTTTTTTTGCGTCGGCGCTTTGCAGGGCGGTGTTTGCTCCCACAATTCTTCATACATTGTAGATTTATCATAAGTTTTTCTGCATTTCAAAATAATCTTACAATCCGTTTAGTCATTTTATAACACATTTTATATTGTGGTTATTATTTATTGGTATTGTTGTGGTAAGAGTACGTACGGTAGGTGGTGGTGGGTGGTATATGAACAGAAACGCAACTATGCCGCATTAGCCAGGTGTTTAGCTCAAATACTCGTCATATTCGCTGTTGTTGTTGTTATATTAGTTGTTGTTTTTGTTGTAGCCTTTATTATTGGTATTGTTGTTGTGGTTCTGTTCTGCTCTGCTCTGCTCTGTTCTTGATGATCAAACAGACGTCAGCGCTATTTTATTCACTGCTTGATTTTAAACATTCAACCCAACAAATGCAAAGCGCAAAAATGAAAATAAATTTTTAAATTAATTTGCCTTATAAAATATTTATTTATATGCATAATTTATTGAAAATTAAGACTCCACGCGCGTATCTATCTGGCCTGGCTTCCATGCAAAATTCTTAGTCACTTAAGGAATTTCATGCACCACATTTAGATATTGAGATATTGCCGTTTAATTATAAATATTAATAATGATTTATGGTATGGAATTGTTGCAGTTTTTCTGCAGTGGTGACCTCATTGCTTTATTCTATACTCCAAAGAATTCATAAATATTTTGACCCACTTCAAAGATTATTCACATCCGTTCGCAAGAATTCTGCTCATGACCTTATCACCAATTCATAATTCTTTAAATTGAAATCAGTTCTGAGCCTCCCGAAGTGCATATATATAATTCTAAATAACTTTTATATCTCTCTGTTGTTTTAATATTTAATTTTTTAAGGGATTTTCATAAAATTTTTTAAAAATTTCGAAAAATGACAAGAAAAATGTTATCTAATGATTATACATGTGTATATTAAAATCTTATTAGTCTAATATATACTACAGTCAAATCTCCATAACTCGAACTTCTACAACTCGCACAAAATAGAGTGCAACAAGGCTTAGAGCGCAAGTTATATACAAACAAAAAAAAATATCTAATGATTATACATGTGTATATTAGAATACTACCTAACATATAGTATTCTAATATATACTAAAGTCAAACTTCCATGACTCGAACAAAATAGAGTGCAATAGGGCTTAAAGAGCAAGTTACACACAATTCTTAAACTCGAAGTCTCCATAAGTCGAACCTTTTCTTTGCAAAATGCTACTTCGAGTTATAGAAGTTTGACTGTATGTATAAGTTCAATTTTGGGTTTCAATTTTTCTAAAATTTTTACTAAACCTAACTATTTCTTAAAATCCGATATATGAAAATGTCTTCATCTTAAATTAACAACTAATAACAAAGATATCTTTAGTAGTCTGTTATAATCTAGATATAAGAGAATAAAGCTTTAACCTTTCAACGGGATAGACCACATGTTGTTGTTGTTGTTGTAATCCACGAAGACCTGCTTGTAAAATCTCTCTGGAGGGGTGTTGAATGGCATTTGGTTGTGGCAACGGATCTTGGTAAAGTACATCGACGTTAGTAGCTATCTATAATTATAACTTTGTTTAGTCAGTACGCTGTGGGTTAAATATGCCCATTGCCTTTAAGTCTATGTTTGACAGCAATGCTCTAAAGTTCAATAAATTCATATTGCAACAAATCCCAAAACAAAAGTTATTATACCTTTGCAAAGAAAAAATCGGAAAAAATTCAAATCTTCAAAAAATTTAAAAAATGGGCGGATTATGTATAATGTGAATAGAAAACTGGGACACGTTCTATTAAATAAGATAATATCATTTCATTAATTTGTACTGAATGACAGGGTATTTCGATATGTAACTCTCTAGTAACTTCAGTTATTCCTATTAAAGAAAAGCTTAAGATAAACTAAAGAATAGTTAATATTTATTTTAATTAATAATTAAAGATAAGCATATGCGGAAGCATAAGTTTCATTGATCAGATGATATAAAATATTTCCTATTTTTTAAATTGTAGCAATATGAGAAGAGACGTGACAATCTTGTGAACAATATTTACTCATACTTTTTTTTATCATTTGTTAATTTCCATTATGTTAAATAAAAAAATGATTTGGTGCTTTGATAAAACTTTATGATAGTAAAAAAAAAAATTATTTTAATTCCAGAGTCATCGTTATAACTAATCTATAACTAATGATTATTCCTATTTCAATTCAGATATGCCTTTAGGCCAAACGAAATATATACTTTTCAATAAAAGGCTTATGTTATAATCTATTTTATTATATTTTAAAAACAATTTATATTTGATGTTATGTACAGCTCCATTCATAGATTATTTAAAACTGGAATATTAAAACAACTGATACATCGACTTGAAATTAATTTTACTTCATTTACTTACAGTCAAGAAAATTTACTTACACTGAAAAAAAAAACTCTTACTTAACTTCTCATTAAAATAATATGCGATATTATTTTTAAGGTTTATTATGGTTGGAATTATATACCTTTATACTAGATATAATGGTTTTGTATACTTTGAAAGTAGTCCAATTTTTAGCAGATAAGGTAATCTTTATTTACCTTTTCGACTCCTATACGTAGTTAGAACTGCTGTCTCTTAGCTGAGATTGAGATATTAGCTCTCAATATTAACATAACTCTACATAAATGTGAACTGGAAGCAATTTTCTTCCCTTTTCTCTTTTCAATTCACTTAATCTATGAATTCTATAATGCTTAAGGTTAGATTTCTAAATTTAAATGTGCATTGGATTAAATTTCCCTCTTTTACTATTCTTATTCGTTTGTTTAAGTGGTAAGTTTGCAGAACCTTAATATGATTTATGTTCGCTAATCTTTCCTTACTAATACCCATTCGTATGCCTCTTTATAGCTTTAACCTTTATATATCATGGATAATATGTATAATCTAAATATGCCCTAGGTTCGATTTTTCATAACCACTTCCTCATTATTGAAATTTGATCATAACTCTACTCTCTAAGACGAAGTAAAAATGATTTAGCTTCCATTTTATCTTCTCTAACTATTATCAACTAATATACAATCTTATTTCCTTTAGATGGTTTCCTTTATTCTTCACTTTCCATTTTTTTGGTTTTAAAATATGTATTCTCTTTTTGATAAAAATCCACTACGACTGTTGAAAAACTCTTACGAGCGAGAAACTCTAACTCCATGGATAAGTACGTGTGAACATTGTAAAAAAGTAAAACAGGAACAGAAGAATTACTTATCTTGTGAAAACTATATTATTAATCATCATATCTTGACCGCACAAACTATATATCGCAATATTTCGCTTCGTCGTTTGCATCCCTTCAAGTAGACCGAAAAAAATATATGAAACTTTACACTTTACAAAAAAACTTTTCTGCTTGATTAAGCACATAATGTGTTTTTTATTATTTAGTCGAATAATTGCTTTAAGTTATGAAACGTGATCGTTTTAATGATATAAAATCAGTGCCACCACTTAATACTTTGTAAACAACGAATTTGACTACAGTGTGTTCTGTAGATATGCTATATGGAGAAAAGAAAAAAAATTATCGAAGCGCTCTTCTCACATTCTCATATTTATTTACACACAACACGACAGATGTTGTTTTTAAAATCACTGTTTGTCAATAACATGAAAAATAATATTTCATAATTTGTCAACCAATCAATTTTAAAGGTATGAGCATTTCCGCAGTATCCATATATACTCGTCTATAGTTTATGACGTGACCTTTAATACCAACTTTAATTTCGTGTTATCTTTTTTATTGGATTTATATTTTATGAAAAGTATTTTTATGTTTATTGTATATAAAAACGTTCCCCAGTGTTAAAGAATAAAAGAATACTGCAGACCATTTGCTCCCCGGACTTTCACGTCAATATGTGCAATGAACTACCATATTTCCATTCCTTTTGGAGACTTATTGTTTATTGTAGACCATTTGCGTCCCGGAATTTCACGTAAATATGAGCAATGAAGTACTATATTCCTATTCCCTTTGAAGACTCATGGTTTATTGCAAACCATTTGCGCCCCAGAGTTTCACTTTCAATATGAGCGATGAAGTATCATATTCCCATTCCCTTTGGAGACTCATTATTTGTAATAAAATAATAATATTATGCAATTTAATAGTTGTACGTGTTTCATTAGTACTATGTCTTTCTTATAATTCTTAAATGTCTTGTCAAAAGTATTAATTTTATCGATCAGAGCTGACGGTTTGTGTCCCACATTTGTCATTTCCAAAAAAGTATGGAACTATCATAACTGCGGGCCTAATATCAAACCAGACAGTGATTTTTTGTTGATACGTAAATGCAATGATCTTTCAATATTTACTATCAATTTTCAATATTTTCACTGCTTCATCATATCTGACTGTATTGTTTGTTAACATATCCTCGAAGAATACAATTAGTTTTATCACTGAAGAAAATTTAATATAAAAACTCGTCATTATTTCTGTTGGAAGTTTTCACAATTGAAATATGTTCAGCTATTGTTAAACGGTTCGCTTTAAAGATATGGCAAACCTTAAACTAAATATATAGTGCCTTGATTGACACTTTTGTTTGATACATAATATTATGGTATATGTCACTGAAGCAGTGTTGCCAAATTAGAACTACATGATGGATAACCCATCATCTATTATCAAATTAAATAATTAACTCAGGGTTTAATTAAAATGTCCTTCCTAGAGTTTTTAATTATGTTCCATACCTTAAACTGTAAACCTGTTGCATGTCACTCAGCGAATGAAAGCCTTTAATGGTTTAATAATAAACGCTACTATTAATTTACGCCCCTTTTGTCTTGTGACCTATATATAGTAATTTATATATAAAAATGAACGCTAAGGACAAATTACTCCTACTCAACCCACAAAAATTAATTGAATACTTCAGTTTGGGTTAAAGAGGAGCATTCAGTACGCTTTTGTATGCGGCTTGTATAGGGAATGCGGCCAGACATTGTCGTCATAATAACAAACGCACTTAGTACACTGTTGTCATTGACGTAGCACTTGTCCAGTGACCACAATTCTTTTTTAATATTGACTTATGGCAACTTAAGTGTACTTCATATGTGTGAAGCTCTGTATGTGCATGGGCCACGACGACGACAACGACAATGACTTGGCTTTCATTTAAAAATGCACAAATATTGCAACAAATAATAAAGTCAATAAAGTGAACTTAATAAAAAATAAATAGATATCAATGACGCATTTGAGCGTTCATAGCCTCACGCTTAATATACAATATTTTAGGGATATTTGAGATTGACGTAGGCAATTTAATAACAAATTAATAAATATAAAAAAGCCAAATATATTAACTTATTTTCTTTGTTTTATGATCTTTTTCTAGTTGTAAACTCGAGGCACGATTAAATTTTAAATTCTTATTGAAGAACATAACACCATTGCAATTGCAATCTATTTAATCTATAATCCTTTAAGCCATCACAAAACCGTTTACTACGAATTTTGTTTTCTTTTGAGTAAATAAAATAATTCACAAGTTTGGGCAACAAATTGTCGCCGTCGACCGCTACCCTGGGAAAAATTATGAACTTGTGTTCCTCTGCAGGTGCTACAGCATCGTCAACGTCATTAGCATCCGCGGGTAAAACAGTAAGTGAAAGTACAACATCGGCAGGCACTGGCGGTGGCGGTGCTTTGACAACACATTGTTTTGGCAGTGGCAGCAGTTGTGCTGCCGCCCATCCATCATCCACAAACACAACAACAATAACACATCCAACACACAGTGGCACTGGTAACAATAACGAAATGCCACCCGAAACGCGTCCTAAAGTTGTAACTGTCAAACATCCAGAATCGAATAAACCCAAACCTACAACTAAAAAAAGCAAACCACAGCAAGCAGACCAGGATGTGGTGAAAGCGCTACAGCGTTGCAGAGATGAAGGTAACGCCATATCAATATTGATTGAATATATTATGGATCTTTTTTAATTCTTTTATTTTTTTTATATATAGGCATTAAACGTTTGGATCTTAGTAAATCATCAATATTCATAATACCACCATGCGTTAAAGATTGCACACACCTTACCGAACTTTATCTGTATAGCAACAAAATAAGTCAACTGCCCACAGAAATTGGTTGTTTAGTTAATTTGAAAACACTTGCACTCAATGAAAATATACTCAATTCGCTGCCAGAATCCTTACAGAACTGCAAACAATTAAAGGTGCTGGATTTAAGGCATAATAAACTTGGAGAAATTCCGGCAGTCATATATAAGTTGCGTTCGCTAACAACGCTTTACTTGCGTTTCAATCGTATTACCGCCGTAACTATTGATATACGTAATCTTACCAATCTGACTATGTTGAGTTTGCGTGAGAATAAGATACGTGAGCTGGGTGCATCAATAGGTGCTTTAGTAAATTTGACTACACTGGATGTATCACACAATCATCTGGAACATCTACCTGAAGAAATCGGTAACTGTATAAATTTGAGCGCATTAGATTTACAACACAATGAGCTACTTGATATACCGGAAACAATTGGTAACCTAAAAAATTTAGTGCGTTTGGGATTAAGGTAAGAAAATATTCAGTTCAAATAAAAAATTTATTAAATATGATAGTGTTAAGAAAATTAAGTTAATAATATAGTTCACTAAAAAATGATCAGGTGATGAAGTTTTGACAGAACGTACAAAAGTTATTGAGTATTGATAAGAAGAAGATCATTCTAATGCCTTATAAAAGCAACGCAGTATTCCGACACCAATAACATTATGCGACAAAATGTAGTCTTTAATTCTCTTAATTACTTACGAATAATTATATATGAAAATTAATTCCAAGCCCACTTATGATGGGTATTTGATAATATTAGAAGCAGCTGTATTGTCAATCAAAAATTCAATTAAATAAAAATAAACAAAAATTTAAGTTGTTGTAATTTAGTACTGTTTGAAACGTCTCCAACAAAATCATTATAAAATAGTTATGACAACAAACTAAAATAATTTTATAAGTATTACTTGTATATTTAAATGGTTCTTTGGAACTGAATAAATAACTTTTATTTCCACTTTTGATATTAGAAAAAGTATCATCATATTAAGCTAATTGATAAATCAATAGAACCCTACTTCTACGTTACATCGAAATGTATTGCTCTACGAGAAGTTGTCTCCTCTTATTGCCATCGAGACAACATCAGTATGGTCTAATATCGAAGTGTATTCTTTCAGACCACGTTTGCATTGTAAATGTAAAGTTGCCTTTTCCCAACTGAAATTATATTGCAGCTTCGTACTATACAGTAACTTTCTTCGTATTTACATTTATATTATCAATGTGTTCCCAAACTGTATTTACACTTCTTATGACCTAATATCTGTTTAAATACTCCAACTCGCATACTAATTTAAACATTATTGACTTATAACTTCGTCCAAAAAGTGCCAAATTTATTTAACTAAACCCATGATAGTTTTAATTGGGATTTTATCGACACCTACATCCATTATTTTATACTAACTCCCTTCTATAACTCCCCTTATATCCAATACAAATCCATATTGTTTTGTCTTGTAGTCCACAACATTAGATCACATTATTTGTGTGTCCAAACCTCCAGTTATCTACTAACTGCCATGGCTACATATGCATTTACATGGTTATAGACCCATGTCTACGCTTTGTAGCCTAATGATAATACTCGGACACGTTATCCTTTAACTCTTCCTTCTCTCCTGGTTAGGATAACAACAACAACTAGAGCTTCTCTTAAAATCAGTGTGATCAAGAAACAAATTTATAATTAGTTTTATATGAGACTAGTTCTTCGATACTCATTCTTTTTTTTTTTTTTTGTCTTATTTAGGAACATATTAAATTATTTAATTTAACTTGTTTTATAACAGTAAATGATTTTATAATAATAAAATGTTTTAAATTGTTTTAATCTAAAATTTTTCTATTTACAGATACAACCGTTTAACATCTATACCCACATCATTGAAAAATTGTAAATGCATGGATGAATTTAATGTGGAAGGCAATGGCATTACTCAACTACCAGATGGATTACTTGCGAGTTTAAGCGCACTTACAACTATAACACTTTCACGAAATTCTTTCCAAAGCTATCCTACAGGTGGACCAGCACAGTTTACCAATGTGTATAGCATTAATCTTGAACATAATCGTATTGATAAAATTCCCTATGGTATTTTCTCACGAGCTAAAGGTTTGACAAAGTTGAACATGAAAGAGAATGCACTGACTGCTCTACCACTCGATGTGGGTACATGGGTTAATATGGTTGAACTGAATTTGGCCACAAATGCTTTGCAAAAACTACCAGACGACATAATGAACTTACAAAATCTCGAAATACTCATACTATCAAATAACTTGCTCAAAAAAATACCAAATACTATTGGAAATTTGCGCAAATTACGTATCCTAGATCTGGAAGAGAATCGTATCGAGGTGTTACCAAATGAAATTGGTCTTCTGCATGAACTGCAAAAATTAATTTTACAAACGAATCAAATTACGGTATTACCACGCACCATTGGACATCTCAGTAATTTGACGCATTTGTCAGTGAGCGAAAATAATCTACAATATTTACCTGAAGAGATTGGCTCATTAGAGAATTTAGAAAATCTCTACATTAATCAAAATCCCTGTTTGGAGAAATTACCATATGAATTAGCGTTGTGTCAGAATTTGAAATATTTGAATATTGACAAATGTCCTTTGGGCACAATACCACCAGAAATTCAAGCTGGCGGACCATCGCTAGTGTTGCAATGGCTAAAAATGCATTCACCTTACAGGCAGATGTGAGTGGACGATGGTCAATGGCGTACTTTCTATGTAA
>NC_051847.1:168803332-168815361 GCF_002237135.1 Teleopsis dalmanni
CCCTTATTCTTTCGACAACGAAGCCATCAGTGTACCCAACCGCTACACTGACGGAATCCGAAATAAAATTTCAACAGCCCAAAAGCCCAACAGCCGAACAGCCCAACAGCCCAGCAACCCAACAACCCAACAACCCATCAACGAAGCACTCATTTCGCTCATTAAAATATAATATGTATTTTTTAATTTAACTGAAATGTTTGCACAAAAATTTTCCCGAAACAAAGTGTGCCCCAAAAATGAAAATATGGAAAAAATCAAAAACAAAAAAAAAATTTAAAAAAATAAAAAAAAGCGTTAGTGAAAAATTTATTCATCTCATGTTGAATCCTTTGCTATGCGCTTTCAAAGTGCCCAAATCCTTTTTTTCTCTGTATATTATTCGTTTATATGCCGTACAGTTTTTATGCGTTTTCCTGTTTCCGGAAGCGTTCATGAGAAAGTTTCCGCTTTTATAACCGAATTTTAATTAACTTTCGAAAACCTAATTACAAAGTATTATTATAATGAAAAGCGGTGCTGCACTATACAAAATCAACGCTAACCCATCCCCTGTCACTTGGTTACGTACCTACCCAGATCAAAAGCGAAAAATACTGACATTACTACCCAGCCAACAATATGTTTGAAACAATTCGACTCTAAGCACCAGCAAAATCCCCAACAAAACCACCACCGGATGCGACACACCGCGCCATTACTTCACACAGCGAATGGGTGTGCGACGGGATGATATGGTTAGAAAACGGGGTACCTAGCACTTCAATGTAGTACTGACTTAGTGTGTATTCGCGCCTGTGTTAGTTATACGTCGCTGGCACTGGCACTGGCACTGGCACTGGCGCTAGTGCTGGTACTGGGTGCTGGTGCTGTGCTATCAGATAGATCCATGCATTTGTGCATGTGTGCGTACATGGCCGCGCTGCTGAAGCTCGGGTTAAAATTAAATATTCCATTAGAAAATTACTACAAGATTGTGGTTTGCTGAGGAGCAGTTCAACATTTCAACATTTCAGTGGTAATTGGCTCCATGATAACACTGAAAATATTAAAAGCGAAAAGTTCTGAAAAAAAGGTTTATGGAAGTAAAAAATTAAATATGTTTTATTTAACTATTTTATTCTTTACATATATACTATAAGAGGAAGAAATATAAGACAAGACTGTCATAGAAGTTTTTATGAAGTGTATAAAATTTTCATGCGTAAATGTTGAAAACGTAAAAAAATCCTTGAAAGAAGTATGTAGTTGATTACATAAACATTGTTATATATTACAGATGCATTCCAAGTTGGTAAGATCCAAAACAGACCTCACCAACAATGGTTAAGGGAATTGTGCATTCATAAGTAAATGCAATTTTACTATAAAGTAAGTAACTAACAATCGCCAATGTCATAGGTTTTCTATTCGCATTTGGGCAGGATTTTTAAATCTTCATTGAAGATTCTACACAAAATTTTTCCAACAGTTCACCAGAATAGTGTAGAAACGTTATACTAAGTTCATCAAGATGCTAGCAACGCAAGCAAGGAATATTTAAGATTCCAAATATTTGATAAAATATATATATATTTGAGAGCCGCAATCAGTTCAATTGATCTATTCTTTTCATTCTCTGTATTTAGAATCATATCCTTGGTTGTTTATCGATTTAACTAATTATCCGTGATTGTGTTTATCTGTCAGTCAAGTTGATCCAAGGCTAATCCAGCTTTCAGTTTTCGACTTACTCGGTTTTCATTTGGATTGATTTGTTGTTGTTGTTCATGTATTTGTTGTTTTCTAACTGATATAAGGAAAGTAAAAAAATGGAACATATCTTCGTTTGCTCAGAGATTTTCATTTCCCATATTCAATCGCATTATGATGGCATTTTTATAATATTTACAGTTAATATGTGTCTAGTCGCTATATGGTTCTTTATACCAATATATTTTTATGAATCTACCATAAGAAGTGTTAGGAATCTGTAATTTGAAATCCGAAATGTGTATTTAAAAGATAAATGTTTTAACTTTAGTAAAAATATGAATGTGTGAAAATGGAACTTACATACATAGTATATCTAATACATATATTCTATATAAAAACTATTCAGAACCTATATTTTATTTAGAAACAATGTATTCAAAACTATATTTAAAAGAACCCGTGTTAAAAATACCGTGTGTAACAAGAATTTTTGGGCAAAAATTTTAAGGAATGAGAACGCTCACCTACCTTTCTCATTTAACGTGGCAATTTATGGGTTGATTCTGCTCCCAAAAATAAAATTACTTTTTCCAAGAAATCGTTTTGACTTGATTGACAACAAAAAACAAAAATCACTGAGTGCATTTAAGACCCTCACTAAGCCTATGAAATATTTATGAAGGATTGGATTCATTGTTGGCATAATTGTTCGCACTCGTTGGAACCTACTTTAAAGACAACACTCCAACTGCAATAATAGTAATATAAATAAACAATAACATTCAATTGATGTATAATTATTTTGAGTTTTATTTAATTATTTTGGATAATTTAAACACTGAAAGAATTTACTGCTTCGTATGCTTCTCTTGAACTGCTAATTGTGCTATAAAACCTAGAACAGTGCAATATATATGCCGACTTGATCTTCATAGTTGTCCAAAATCTAGATACACTTTTGCGTGTGAATAGCTCAGAAGATGAATATGGTTTGGCAGAGATATTTTTTTCAGAAGGGGCTTGAATATTTAACTTAATCGGCAGCCTAATTCTATTAGTTACATTTCCAGCTGTCATAAAATGAAAACAATCTTAAAACATTTTTTTTTTTTATTTATAAAACAAATGTTTTGAGATTAAGTATATGATAACTATAAATGAAATTCAATATATATAGACTTTAATTTTGCATATAAGTGATGACTCAGATAAGCATAAACTTATGTAGAAAAACCCAATGCAGTTATATATTTTATTATATGTGCATAATAATTATATTATATATTTATATTACATATCTCCACAAAAATTTAAGCAAATTGGATAATATATAATATCAATATAGTGCAATAATGTCACTCAAATAATTTTTTTGCAAAAACAGCATAAAATCTGAGCGCTTAGTCAGTTCAGTCCATTGTACCCAAGGATAAAAGTGAAAAAACTTAAAACCAAGAAGAAGCGGCAAAAAATAGAGAATGTGTCAAATAGAAGAACAAGCCCTTTTTCGCCCTTACTCCCCATTTTGAATTTAAGAAAATCAGATAGGAAGAAAGAGATAGTTTTATTATTGTTCATGCACAGAGAGTCAGACTGCAAAAATCTTAATTTAGTTCTAGCAAAACCTGGGTGAAGTGCTTTGTGTTACATCCTCTAGATAAGATTTGATTGTGTGTTCTCACGTAACCTACAGTAGCCAATAGTGACGTCCACTTTTTGTTGACTCCGATCAGTACTCTTAAATCCTTTCTCTTTAATTGCATAAAAAATTTCGCTAGTCATAACTAGCAAACCCAGCTAATGAAATTAATAAAAAACTTAAAGATTTATTATTATACATAATATTAAAATGGACAAACAACAAAATAATGTTTATGCAAGTATTCTTACAGAACTTAAAAAATGCCAAATTAATATTAAATTTAATAAAAACAAAGTCGATTTAAATAAAATAAACATGTCTAACCTCAATCGGGTTTTGCTAACGACAACCCACCTACCTTTAAACTCTTCTAAGTAAGTAATTCGCATGGTTGAGTTGAATTTCGTTATCATTTTTATGGAAGATAACGACATACATTAAACGTCATTGGACGTCGCTAGCCTCGATACAGTAAACAAATTAATTGTAGTCTGAACTACACAGATTTAATTAAAATATAAAATTTCGTCAATTAAAATTTCTTCGGAATTTTATTTTTCTATCTTCGTATACAACACAGTACTAGCATACGAACGATTGAAATATATTGAATAGTTTCTAGTATATAATATCTGGATCGAACATCTATAGTTCTAAATGCGTTAAGGAATAAATAAACAAATAATAAAGAACAGCCTCATTTTAAACTAATTTATTAGGGGTTTCCATTATCTTATTTGGGACGTAGTTCTAATCTTATGACGGAATAGAAAATTCATGTGACATTTACTGACATTCGCATATATCTATATCTAGTACAGTAGCAAAAAGCATATTGAACCTTATAAACTACTAATTTATACTCGATTTTCTCAGGAAATATTGTCATATTTTCTGAAGAAATATTCTTGTTAATAAGAGAAGTGAGAAGTCAATTTTGTATTTTTTCATAAATGCTGATTAAAGATATAAAGAGGCTCTTGCCATAAATAAATCTAGAAAGTGAATTGAATAAAGCCGAATTGTTTATTTGGTAAATATTGTCTATGCTAATTTACTTGTAAACGACAATTATTATTATATTTGCTAGGAAAAACCTATTCAGTCTCCAGTTCTGTGACTAATTATTACTAGAATTTAGAAAAACAGTATTGACAATATTTTTTCACTTTGATAAAATAAACATGTGGGATCGTTTGTCTAATTTAAATGACAATTTTGAATTATACAATATCTCCTTCCACATTGAAGGCGATATACTTTAATATATTTCTAATCAGCAGGAATAATTTTTCAAAATTTGAAGTCTTTGTTCATGTATGTGTATTTTCCTATTTGACTATTATTTCATCTGTTTGTTTATTTGGCTATCTATTAATATATCAGGATCTGTACCTGTTGATCTGTTTTTCTGTCAACTTTTAACATATGTCTCTCTGGTTGTCTAGACTTTTTCTCTGGTTGTCTAAGCTAGACTTTTTGCTTGTCTCTGTTTTAGTATGTAAGTTTAATTTACTATTCTTCAACAATTATTGTGATAAGGTCTTGATAGATAGAGTCGATTGATAAATAAAAATGATCGAATATATCTATTCAATATATACATATGCTTCTATCTATTAGTATGCAATGTTCAAATTATAAAAACTGTTCACATTAGAGTCTGCTTTATTGTAATAAAATCTTTATACATAAAGTCGATAGATAAATATAAATGATCGACTATATCTATTAAATATATATATATGTCTATCTACTAGTATGCAATTAGTCTTACTTTTCACATTATGAGACTCCTCATATTACGAGACTGTTTACGCTATGAACTGTTCACAGAGAGTGTAAGGTCTTGATAGACAAAGTCATCAGATAAATAAAATTGATTGGCTATATTAGCTACCCTCGTACATCGTAACTTACGGATATATGCATAAATGTGTGTGCATAGATTTTAACATTAAAAATTTTACTAAGTAAATACATTAGTAAAAGAATTATTTGTATTAAAACCTTTTTTGTGCAAAGGAGGGAAGCATTGGATTGAAGTGATAATCTCTATTTAATTTTGTTTTTAATTTTTAAGTTGTTACGTCGAAATTATTTTAAAGTCAATTTTAATTTATATTATTTTTCGAATTTGACTTAATTATAAAAAATATATAAATTAAAATTTATAAAAAAAGTTTTTTGAGTTCTCAATAAGGAGTATTTTTGATTTTATTACGCCAATAATACATATAATAATAAATAATATAATTATTGAATGCTTCATATAAAATAATAATAATATTAAACGAATTTAGAAGGAATGACATCCTCAGGGTCATCAAGATTGATCTCGTCAAAAAATATATAAAGGATAGAGCCTTCAAATTATTTGGGAAATCTGACAGACTTACCAACACCGCGTTATCAAATCTCAGAACGGTTACAGGCTTCTCGAGGAGGTATGCGGGAAGGTATGAGGTCAATTATTGCTTAGTCTGATGAAGTGATAAACAATAATCTAGTCAAGGCGCAAAGAGGGGTTTTGAAGAAACCTCGCAGTTAATAGAGAGTAAAAGTTCTCAGGTGCACTGACTCAACTAGCCTCAACATAATAATAATTAAACGAATTTCTAAGGAAATTAAAAGCGTAATTAATTTTTTTTTTTTTAAATGTGTGCTAAATTTTTTTACTGCTTTTTCCAAAAACTGTAGAATAGTCACCCACTGACCAATAAATGATATCAGAGAGTAATAAACATATTGTGTGGCTAAAAATACTCTAAGTCTTTAAACAAAAATTGTTTATTAAATTGTTTAGTTCATAATTTAAATGAATTTAAAAAACTACCTAAAATCTAATAAAAATTTATCTATCTGCTTACATGCACACTTCAACAAACACCCGTCCACCCGTGCACCCGACCACTCATACACATTTTCATGTACAAATTCGTGTTTGTTTATGTATTAAAATATTGTGTGTGTAGAATGTGTGTGTGTGTACACTTGAATCCATAATAATAAGAAGACTTGTAAGAGTTTGTACGGCGCATGTCTAACATAAAAGAAGAAGAATAAGTTTGCCGCCACCAAATGCTATTACATTTGGCTGCAGCGTCCGTCCAACACCCACGACACGAGTGCGCCACCCTCTGTGCCGCCATATCAAAAGCGTCGGTTTTTTTTTTATTTTTTTCTATTTAAGAATTTGTATTTGTTGCAGAAAAAGTTAAAGTTTTTAAATATACTTTAATTAAACTTTAAATTCAGATTTTAATAAAATTTATTAACAATTTAAATGTAAATAAAATATACATACTTTATTACTTTTCACTTCATAGCTCGTTTAATAATCGTCATTTTAGTTAGTAAAGCAGCAATTCTAATAAAATTTTTATTTTTACATTAGTTCCTTAAACATAGCAACATAAAGCAACATAAAACAACATAAAGCAACATTGCTGGTAGCTAAAGTTTATAGATTAAATACATCAGTCTATGTTCATAAATGTGTTGGCACACATATTCGCACACACATATACGGGAATTGCAAGTGTTTGTATAAACATTTTGTGTGGTATACATATGTATATTGCAGTAGTAAATGTATATATGTGTATACTCTATTTGCTGTTAACTTCGCTGTTAAAAAAAGTCAGAGAGAAATGTGTATATAAACATTGTCAGTGTAACGCTTCAAGTTTTACTGATTTTAAATGAACATTTTTTTACTACAGAAACGAAAATCAATGATTTCAACACAAAAACAACAAATACAACTCAAGAAGCTGTAAAATTTAAGGATAATAGGAATATATATATATATAAATATATGAATTCCTTTAACATTGATTCATTGATTTATTTATGTACGAGTGACATTCATGACATAAAATATATTTCCATTTACTATGAATTTATATATAAAATATAAAATAATGAAGTACATCATACTACATGCACTATATATACGAGTATAGAAATAAATGTATTTATATATATATCAAAAATAGATACTATAACACACTTCATCATGTTTTTAAAAATATTCAATTAAAAACAGTACAATTGTTAATTAAATAAACAATAAAAATTGTACTTCCAATCGGACATACTTAAAGTTTATCAGTTGCGAAATGCGCTTTGGCTATTTTAATTATATCTCCTAGTAGATTTCAATAGACTACTATCACACTTACCTGAATACTACAAGTACTACGATTTCACCCACTCCACAAAATTTTTACTAGCAGTGTCACTAGATAATTGTGTCATTTCGACATTCCCAAAATATATTTATAAGCCATATTTCGTATCTACAAAAACATTGATAAGAGCTCCTATCGACTAAACTGCATTTTTCGGATCAGATCGAAGCGAATGTTTCCCGCAATGCATTCGATTGCATTCGATTGCATTTGAATGCATTTGGCTATCGTTGTTTGTACGTAATTTGTACATTTATCACTTCAACTGATAAGATATTACAGTACTCATATGTCAGCTATTTATCACCTCAAACTTCAAATCAAGTAATATGGAATAAATTGTTAAAGGTCAGTTGTATAAAATATTTCTTTATTTACTTTATTCAATTTTGTTCAGTGGTAACATGTTTTTCTTATTATTTTTTTTTTTAAGAGAGTCTTATAAGATATAAGATCACACATTAAATAATATCAATTGTCAGATATGCCATGTGTAATTTAGATATTATTTTGCTGTATATTTACATTATCTATAGTTCATTGTGATATTGTTTACTTCCGATGATATTCCATACATAAATCACTATGACACTATACACTAGAGCATATACGTATCATAATAAATTTTTCATTATATTAATGATATAAGACCTTTGAACTATCAACTATATTAGTCTATTAATATAATAAGATTAACGATATTTAATATTATTTCTCATAAGTTGTAATTGACCGTGAGTTTATGACGAAAGTGACTATTTATTTAATAGAAGCTAGTGTATTTGGTAGAGAGATTTCGAAAAGTAGTGAACTACAACAACAAAAACTCTTTATATATTATTTTAATAAATTGAATATTACTCATATATAATATGATTTAATATTATCACTTATGTAAGCATCATCATCATGGGTCACTGGGTACACTGAACAAAGTTTGTACACAATTAATTCCGAATATATTCGTATTCTATTTTCATAGAATGAAATATTCTATTAAAAAATAGAATGAGAATAAAATATATTCATAGAATATGTTTTAAAAAGACATTTAGTTACACAAAATATAAAAAAAACTTTTTTTAAGGGTTTTTTTTTTGAGAGTAGATAAAGAAGGGACTTAGGCCTTCGACCCAATTTTGATACGACATCTATCGTTTATATGAATCGTTATATGGTTGGTTGTCATAGTCAAATCAAAGTTGGAGCGGTGTATCAACATCAGCACATAATAAATGTTAACTCTCTTTAGCTCTCTGGATTATTGAAGATCAGTTTAATAACCCCGAATGCTATTTTATACATCTCCAGAGCAAGTCATGTACAGAGGAAAAAGAAAATAGCTTTTTTTATCAGTTGGTCGCTGTGAATAATAAGACGGCTTCTTATATTAACAGCCTGCTTTTTAATAGACTAGAAACTAGTAGCGACTGCTGTCAATCTAGATATATCTCTTATATTGTTTGTTATTAGTTGCAATAACTACACGAAACCAGCATCAACTATCTAGAAATTTTTATCATATTGTAGCTTGTATACATATAAGCTACAATATCTATTTAAGGCATGCTGTTCTCATATTGCAAGACCCATCTACTTTCGGTACGTTATTTGATAATGCTTAATTTCAACAGCTCTTTTGACCACATATATTGGCTTAAAAATCCTCTATTTGCCAGTTTATTTTAATTTTCGTTTATCTCAACTTTTCGATATCCTGGGAGCTAAATAAGAAATTATTATGAATGTCCGATAGAATAGCGATACTGTTTTTGTATATTTAGATTGTGATTATATCCTACGCGCCCCCACAATTGAGAACAATTCCAGCAAATATAAACTATCGCTTACTCTGTTTGCTGCAATGTAATTATTGCAGTGAACATTGTAATAAGTTTATTTTAGTAATTAATCATCGTTTATATCGTCAATCGTTTATATTGAAGACCCCGTTTCGTGGAAGTTTTGACCTTCGTCGTGTTTTATTTGCTAAAAATAGAAATGAATGATAATTTAACTAATCATAGATTCATTGTCTTGAACTATTCAAACTATTCAAAACTATTCAAACTATTAACTATACAAAAAGTTGTAATAATCTAGATAGGAATGTTTTATGAATATATACAAGTGATATATTTAAGAATAAAACTAGTGTTTTATAAAATTATTATGTGGCCATCAGAAATTATAAACCTTGGAACCGATTTTTGTTTTACAGAGTTATTACAGAGTTTTACAGAGTTATCTCCTACTCTACTCCTTGAAATGACTTTATTACCTGTTTCAATGATATATTTAAACATGGCGCACAATAGATCTTTTAGGTCGGGGTGCACCAATAGCCTATTTTAAATAATAAAAAAATATTTAAACATCTTAAAACATTGAACTTGATGAGAACAGGCTTGTTTAGTAGAAACAAGGTTTAGGATAATAGAAGAAGTGAAGTAGAGCTTAACGGCATAATCGTAGAGGTGATGCAAAAGCAATCCTTCTTAGAGAGATGGTATAGTTAAACCTTCTAGAACTGGCAATGGATTTGATTTACTTAGAAATAAAGATTGATAAAATTACTTCTTGGAGTATAGTACCTAGTGGGTATTTATATTAGATATGAAGTCTAGGAAGTACAAAATTTTAAATTATTTCAACTCAGTACCAGTAAGTACTAGTAGTAGTAGTGGTAGTACTCTTCTTAATTATATATACAGGTTATTTAAATTTACAAAGTTAACTTTATACATTAACTATGAATAAGTATAACCTAACTAAATTGACATAAATAGTTTTTAATTATTCATTATACGATTATGGCTATACGATTAGCTACTATACTTCATATTCAAAAACAATTCATTTATAAAAGTATATAAAAGTCAGTTCAAAGCCGTATACATGTTGTGAGACAAGAAGAAATGAAAAAAACTTTAAGGCATCAGCCGAATATTTTATTATGTGTGCCGACCTCTGCAATATTCTCTTATTAGCTTCAAATTGATATCATTAGAGAACCTCCTATACCTCGTCCTTAAACCAAATACTGAGTGAATGATATTGTGAAGTTGAACATTGAGAATACAATCCTTCATTACAGAAATGTATTGTGAAATTATTTTTATTTTATTTTCCCTTTAATAATATATTTTCTATACTTTTAGTGCTGTTAGCTGGTAAAATATTTTTTGCAGTTTTTCAAAATTTATGCGAGGATTAACTTATGCTTATTTACTATTGTGAATGGAATGAAGGGCTTTATTTGGCAATTGAAATAAATTGATTTTAATGGATAGATAATGTATAATGTAACATTTTGAATGCATTGTTTAATTATTGTAATAAATAATATTAAGCGTTTATTACAATAATTATGATTTTAGAGATGTTCCGTTTTTTGAAATTTTTTAATTTTTTCCTTGTTTTTAATCGTTTTACCCGACACTATCTAATTCTTCATGTTTTTTGGTGCTGTTAACTAGTAAATTCACGTCTCAATTATTTAAATATATAAAATTGCACTAAATTTAAAATTGCACTGATTGAAAGGAATGGATGTGCTTTCTACATATATATATTTAAACCTCTTATTATTAGGTGGCACATAGGGTCGTTTGCTTTCTAATTGAAATTAATTTAATTCAGTAGGGAATTTATCACCATTACGTTTTCTAAGATACTAATAACAGATTTTTGGTAAATATTATTATCCTCAGTTAGTTTTCGATTGATCTATATACAGTCGTAGCTTGCGATTTGAGATATTTAAGCTTAAAGTTAAAAAATTATGCATTCCTTATACAAAGAAGAACTAATCCCGACATCAAGCTGGTATTAATTGATCACATTTTGATTTTTGTTGTGTTGAATAACAAGTTCTAATGTAAAAATTTACAATTTTAAGGTCCGAAATTTTGTGAATCAAACTAAATCGATATATAAAGAAATGGATAGACCACGCAATTTTAACGTGGCCATATTATTTGAACACTGGATCTACCGGAATCTTTTATATATTATAATTGACTTACACCTTTAATTAGCTAGCTGTTAAAGCTGGAGATAGTAAGTTATTAGAGTCTTTCACATGCAACTGAGCTGGCACATTTCAAAAATCTATCCAGACTACAAGGTCGTCTACTGCTACGTTACAACAAAAAATTAAATGGGATTTAGAATTTTATAAAGAGATGATAAAATGTAATGACAATAGTGTTGGGCACAAAAGATAGTTATACTTAAGAACAAATCGACTTAATGTCGACAAAGTTAGAGTGATATATATAACAAGAATTGAACAAGAATAAACATATGAATATCTTATATCAATGGATGCTTCCAGCAGATAATTGAAGCATTACACGGGCATTAATACACAAGAAATCAGAAAACACATAATATAAGATAAATAATTAATTTTTTGGAAAGCTGAAGTTAGGTAAGCAAACTAAACTAAACTGAACTCTTAAATGTAAATCTATCCAAAGCTCAGTATGATC
>NC_051847.1:168815461-168831361 GCF_002237135.1 Teleopsis dalmanni
AAATAGGTTAGGTTAGGTTAGGTTATACCGGTGATCCCTAGTGGATCCACTTAGGCCTTTTGGCCCATTGTGATGCCGTATATAAATACTAAAAATCTCAGGGTTTAAAACCACCTAGAACCTTTTGCGAAGCATAAAATGCTATTTAAAGCCCGATCCTGTAACTGGTCCAGGTCCTCAAGGAAGGGGGCCCCTAGAGTACTAAATCGCCGACGTGCAAGAGCTGGACAAAAACACAACAGATGAGATGCGCTCTCATCGTCCTCCCCACAGCTACGACAGATTTGGTTGAAAGGAAGACCTAGTCTTCTAGCATGGTTCCCTAGCTTACAGTGCCCTGTAATCAACCCTACCAGAAGACCAATGTCCTTGCGGGACATCTCAATGAGAGTTTTCGATTTCCTTTTATCGGAAAGTGGCCAGATTGCATACAGATGTCTACATATCGTTGAGTCTTTCCATCTTTTATTAAAAGTATTTGTGCAGAAAGAACTCAATATCAGTTTACATGATGTTAGTGATATGCCTAGATAGTCTAGGTGCTCCGAGTATGGCACTGAAGCACCCTTTCTGGCTAACTCGTCTGCTTTGCAATTTCCGAAAATATCCCTATGGCCGGGAACCCAGATTAGAGAAATATTGAGCTGCGTCGACATTTCGTTTAGAGATGTGTAGCAGTCAAGAACCGTCCTAGATGTAAATTGGACCGAACTCAAGGACTTTAATGCAGCTTGACTGTCTGATAGTATGTATATATTCCTGCCAAATATATCATCTACATTCAAACAAGCTATAGCTTCCCTGATGGCGACCACTTCCGCCTGAAAGACACTACAATGATCTGGAAGCCTAAAGAAGGAAGATTTGTTCAATTCCTCTGAGAAAACTCCACTACCTACACCACTACTTGTTTTGGAACCGTCTGTGAAAATGGTTACGCCCTCATCTAAGAAGGGTCCACCTGACGTCCATGCCTCTCTAGATGGAAACACGACATCAAATTTCCTGTCAAAGTTGAGAGTGGGTGTGATGTAATCAACGGTTTTAGGAGTAAAATTGAAAAGATTTAGAATGGAGGCATGACCATAGTCACTGTCTCTCCATTGTGAGGTAGCTTTTAGTCTTAAAGCAGATGAAGCTGCCATTTGTTTACTAATAATATCCATTGGCAGTAACTGAAGCATCAAATCTAGTGCAATGGATGGTGTGGTGCATAGCGCCCCGCTAATACAGAGTTCAGCTATACGCTGAATCCTGTTAAGTACTGAGCAGTACGAAGATTTATCAAGAGCTGTCCACCATACCGTAATACCATACATTAATATGGGCCTAATAACAGCTATATATAGCCATTGGGTGATGCGAGGTTGAAGACCCCACTTCTTACCAATAGCTTTCTGACATAGAAGAAGCGCAACATTGGCTTTTCTTGCACGCCCTAGAGTGTTTTTCTTCCAAGTGAGTTTCCTGTCGAAAACTATACCTAAAAATTTGGCTTCCTCCTTCACATGTATCACAGAACCTCGTAGAGAGGGTGGAGAAAGATTCGGGACCGTATGTTTTCTTGTGAAAACCACGATTTCAGTTTTATTGGGATTCACCCCAAGGCCACATTTTTGTGTCCAAACGTTTAGGATATTAAGACCATTTTGTAGAATATCCCTAAGAGTGGTAGTATATTTTCCGGTGACCGTTATCGCAATATCATCCGCGTATGCAATAGTTTCGCATCCCTCCGCCTTCAGTTGTATTAGCAGTTCATTCACCACTATGTTCCAAAGGAGAGGGGAGAGTACTCCTCCTTGGGGGGTACCTCTATTTACCCTTCTGCATGCCGTTGATGAGCCCATCGTTGCTTCAATGAGTCTGCCAGTTAGCAGCTGATTTATAAAACCAATGAGCGCATCATCAACACCCAGACGCGAAATCGCGCTTACTATTGCACTCGGGAGTATATTGTTAAAGGCCCCTTCAATATCTACAAAAGCAACCATACAAAATTCTTTGAGTTTTATGGATTTTTCTATTCTGTAAGTGAGGGAGTGGAGAGCTGTCTCTGTAGATTTTCCCTTAGTGTAGGCATGCTGTGAGGGGGACCACTGGTTGGGACTTACAGCACGCCTTACTTCTACGTCTATTATTCTTTCAAGAGCCTTCAACATGAAAGAGGAGAGGCTTATAGGACGGAGTTCATTGGGGTTATGGTGCGAGGTTTTACCTGCTTTGGGTATAAAAACTACTCTAACCTCCCTCCATTTAATCGGGACATAGTTAAATAAGAAACAATGTCTAAAAATTGCCAAAAGCCGGTTGTGTATTAACTCCCACGAATTCTGGAGCTCAATTGGATGAATACCATCCGGTCCTGGTGATTTGTAGGGTTTAAAACTAAAAATAGCCCATTTGACGATCTGCAGGTTAACCTTAATAGAGTTAACCGGTGAGAGATTAAGGCACTCTGGGGATACAGCTAGCGAAGTAGAAGATCCCGGAAAGTGAGTATCTAGTAGTAATTGTAAAGATTCGCTACTATTATTGCACCATGCCCCGTCAGATTTTTTGAGTAACTCTGGGACAGATGGATTTTTGGATAAGATTTTACGCAGTCTAGAGGTTTCAGAATTGCTATTTATTTCTTGACAGTACGATTGCCAAGTGTCTCTCTTGGACCTACGTAAATTTTTCTTATATTCCTGCAGAGAGGTTTTGTAATTCAGCCAATCACTCTCATTATTATGTAGCTTTGCTCTGTTGAAGAGTCTCCTACACTCTTTTCGTAAAAGACCTAGATGCTTATTCCACCAAGGTGGGTTACATTTCCTACTAGGTTGTGTGGGGGGACAAGCATAACTGAAAGCTTCGTTGAGCACTGAGGTGAGATCTTGGACTTGATTGTCTAGATCAAAAGTGTTCCCAGGGGGATCGGAGGAAGTGGTTAAAAGCAGCTCACTTAGAGCTGCATTATAATTCGTCCAGTTTGTGTTTTTAACATTTCTGAAAGTTTTTTGATTGCAGATGTTCGATTCATCTAAGGTTAAGGTGAATTCTAGAATCATATGGTCTGAGAACGAGTGTTGAGTGGACACTTTCCAGTTCTTGACCGATTCGTGAAGCCTAGCAGTAGCAAGAGTGACATCTAACACTTCCTGCCTGTTTTTTGTAATAAAAGTTGGCATATTGCCATCATTGCAGATGAACAGATTGTTACTAAATACAAAATCAAAAAGTAACTCACCTCTTTCATTAGTATTTGAGCTGCCCCAAACCTCATGATGAGCGTTGGCATCGCAACCTATTAGAAGCTCTACCCCGAGTCTCCTGGCGCTGCTTGTTAGCTGTATCAGGACATTCGATGGTATTGTGGCATGGTCATGTGCCAGATATGCAGATACTGCCCATATTTGGCCCCAGGAGCCCTCGATACTTACTGCGGTTTGGTCACCATCACTATATTGCGAAAGTAAGAGAGCATTAAATTTTTTATTAACCACTATGCAGGACCTAGGCTTACCCTTATTTACCGCATAAAATAGGTTGTAGTTATTAGCCCTGATTTCGCATACAAGATCCTTATAAATCCATGGTTCTTGTATCAGGACCATATCAGCCTCGTTGTTGCTGAGGCGTTGCAGTAGACTGGCGGATGCAGCCTTGCTATGATGCAGGTTAATTTGCTGTACCCGCATCTTCAGTATGTGTGGATCCATTTTTCTCCACCACAGTGACATCAAAAGCACTATCCTCCTCAGAGTCATTACTCATTAGGAGTTCCTCTTCATCGAAAAAGATAGCGCATGCCTATGCTCTCCTCTGATGTAATTGAGTGAGCTGGCGAAGGAGCAGACATTGAAATGTCCATGCACACAGGTGAGTCTTCAGATGGAATAACCGGACCCACTTCGGTCATTGAAGCAGGCTTAATGTTGCCCACTTTCGACAAGGGATCAGCAGTATGTTGAGAAATTGCCGCTGATTCCCGTACATCAGACGAGGATTGCTCCTCATCTTTTTTGTAGACCCTCATAGTTATGGGGAAAAAACCGTAATTTAAAACGCCACCAGATCGCGCCAAAATGGCCAGAGAGGCTTTGTCGATCACAAAACTGACCGACCTAAACTTGCCTTTGGCTTCTTCCAGCTTGGTGACCTTCCACGTGGACGTATTTAGATCAGGGTTTCCCACCCGAATTAGCTCCAGAATCCGCTGAGGGTCGGATGGTTCGGCTGGAATCCAGGAACGCGCCCTAGGTCGGCCAGGAATTTGTTCCTTGGCAACGACTTTAAGCTTTGCGCCTGGCCAGACTTCACCCATTCTGGAGATGGCAATGCGAAAGAGATCAACAGAACGCTGATCAACGCAGGCGACTAGTTTCACATGGCCCTGAAACCATCCACCGTCGCGACATTTGGGAATTGTACCTGGAAATTCCTTAAGAACTTCGAGGAACAAGTCAAGGAGCTTTCGCTCAATTTGATCCCATTTTTCAGGATTAATAGTGCCATCTGGATCATTTTCATCAATGACCGCCATTATGATGGAGCCCTTCAGCGTGTCGCTAAAGGACTTAGTAGTGGTGGCGTTGCCACGAAATTTTGCCTTTTTGGCATCTGGCTTCGAAGCTGACTCATCTAATGAGCGCTGGCGCTTCGGTACAGGTTCCTTTTTGACTTCCTTAGAAGTATCAAGGACCCGTTTGGCCCAGGCTAATCTAGCCTTAAGAGACTCGGACGTAACCGAGACATTTCCATATCTCTCGAGCAGCCTAGTCGCCGCTCGCCGTTCTTTATAAATTCTCCTGGATGGAGAGCCCGACCATGCAGAAGGGCCAGAACGCGTGGAGATTCCTGTTTTATTTGGAGGTACCCTGTTATTACCGCTAGAAGTTGCGGTAGGTACCTTGGAACTAGCCGTTCCAGAAGAGCTTGGTTTAACCGAGCTTGATTTTTGTAAATTTTTATTGTTTTGGTTCATATTTTAAACCCACGAGTTGCGGAGAAAGGAGAGTCGATCCGGGCAGAGATCCGCTATACCCGGACAAGGCTAAGTTACAACCGGAGGGCGCCAGATATCCGGAGGTCTCCGTTTAGAGACACACTAACGTAGTGCCATTCATCTCATCGGCACGGGTCGAATAACACCGGAGATTACGGGTTTTATCGAGTTTTCCTCTCTAGATCCATAGTGTTCTGTTGAGTCAATGAAATTATCAACTACAAACAGGTTCACCTCGAGAAGGGTGTGATAAAGTACCACGCACCATGGTCTTGGTAAGGCATAGGCTGATGTTTTGCGCATGACCATACCCTGTTCATTGAGAACACGAACCCTAAGCGATAAATAAGTCCATTAAAATTAACAGGAAGGATATTTGGAAATGCTAAGATATGTAGTTTTGGGCTCTCTGAGTGCAGATTTATTTTACACATAAAGTTTTAAAAATGCTGCTGGATAGCATAAAAAGTTTATTTTAACTACGAAGCCAATCCTAAACAAAGGATTGAATCATTGAATCATTATGATATAGATTTTCGTTTTTATGAAACGATCTACTTTCCATAAAAAAAAATAATCTAAGTTTCATTTTTTAAGTAAACTATATTCAGTTTCAAAACTATCTCAAGAACAAAGAGATATGAATTCAAATGATTTTAAAAAGCTTGACTTTATCTGCAGTGCAAACCGGTAATAAATTGAAATAAGTTAGGTTCTAAAATATCAGAAATGGTTGGTAATACCATGTATTTAGTTTATGAATTATTTTTATTTCGATTTCTTTGGTAATAAATTGAAATTCGTTAAGTTCTAAAATATCAGAAATGATTGGTAATGCAATTTATTTAATTAACGAATTATTATTATTTCGAATTTTTTGAAAAATATTAAATGTAAATAAGTGTTCATATTAAATAGATAATATATTGCTTATTTCATTTTGTAACTATTTCAAAAAACAAGTATAAAAAAATTATTATCAATTAATCTAGATTTTATTTATTAATACAACCACCTTAGATACTAAACTAAACTAAATTTCGTAAGTAACGGTTTTTATTAGTCTCAGAGTTAATTAGAGTAAGTATGAGTACTGTAAGTATGATATATAAGAAATCTGTTTTGAAAGAAAACTAGTATTCGTGTGTAAAGTGCTTTGCTTCACATTCGAAACATAAACTGAAATATTTATTATAATTTGAATTTTTCTAGCCAATATATGGGTAATCACTGATCAGTGATATTTACACATCCGTTTAAGCAAATGCATGATTTTAATGTTTCCTTTCACATTATTTATAAATAGTGCGTATGTGAACAAAATAATTATGCAATTTAATAGCCTGCACAAACATTTTCACATATTTAATCGGCTCTATTCAATTAAAATCTGACTCAATCACTGTCAAAAATTGATATTTACATGTTATGCAAAGCCGAATTCCATAAAAGCATTTACAAATTACCTTCAAAAATTAAATATAACAATTCTCTTATGTTAAACTGAAAAAAAAACTAAAAAATAAATTATAAAAGAAAACAAAACATTTTTGAAGTTCCGACACTTTCGCTATTAACTGTAAGATACATTTAAATTTCAATATGAAAAAGTTAAACGTTATACAATTTCCAATAAGCTAAATAGCCAGAGCAACGTTTTGTGGTAAATTGATCGAAAAAGAAACAATAAACCAAAATTTGAATTCGTATCATTATGTCAAATTAATGGTGTTAATCTGGTAAATCTTAGATAATATCGCAATTATGGGCGTAACTCACTCTGCATTACAGGTAGTACGAACAGTACTCATTAAAGCAATTCTTTTTCAATTGTTAAGAGCCCAAGGTGAATGCACTTGCACTGACGTGTGTAAACAATAATGGAAATGCTGTAATAAATCATTACAGGACCGCTCAGACACTAATCATATCAAATTTTGAACTATAAAACTATCTACATAAATATAAACAAAAATATTTTACAATTTACTATTACTTTTTTAAAACTATCTTGAACGAATTAATAATGACTTAATCACTGACATAAATATTGTGAATCTATAAACTTAAATTGCATCTGTTCTGATGAATTTTAAAAACGTATATTAGTAACAATTTTAGTAGTTTCCTTTTTAATTACATAAATATTAAATAATTAACGTAGAAACTTATTGTTATATTTCTCAAACAAGAAGATTTTATTACAATTAACAAAGTTGAATATCTCCAAGCACGCGATCATAAACAATATAAAATTAAATATATAATTTGATTGAAAATATTTTTAATTAATAATTGCTTTGCAGGTTTTTTGCCCCTAAAAATTGATTTTATAATGAAGTTCATATATAAAATGATACATTTTCTAGAACTTCATGCATTATGCATATCAGTAGATATGATTTATTAATTTGATGTTTCCATTGAGTCACTATCATTTGCTTCAAGTGCTTCCATATCTACAATATATCAGTTACATTAACTTACATCAAAAGAATGTTTTAATTTTCCTATTATACGTTAACAACACAATAATTAAAAAAAAAATTTAAGATTTGATTTACAATATATAAACATCTTTTCACAAAAAGTCACACTACCAATAATATTTTATTCATAATATTTCTCAATACTGTAATTAATATTATATCATCACTTAGATATCATCATAAAAAAGTAAAGTATTTATCTTAATAAAAAACAGCAATACAGATTTTAAAGTCGGCTTTGTTTTTTGAGATATGTTTCAATATATTATATTGTTTTTAGTAGTAATATACTAAAAACAACGATCAAAATAAAAGTTAAAATTCTGAAAAAACAAAACCGACTTTTAAATATTTTCAACTTAACAACTAAAAAAATTTAAAACAAAATTACAGCAATACAGACTTTTAAAGAACTCTAAAGATATATTTTCAAATTTATAAAAATTCACTGATGAAGATTAACTGAATATATTAGTAAGAAAATATTTTTATTTTTAGATCAATATTACTTAGAGCTATTTGTAAATGATCAATCACCTAAAAAAGTAATAATAAAATATTACTACTTACTTGAACAGTCATAACAATCCGTTACCGGGATTCAATCTGACGCAGCTTGTGTCTGCAGGCGTTTCTCTGCGTCTGCGCCTTGTCCAGTCTTATATATCTAGTCTCGTATAGAATCGGTATCAACGTAATGTATTATGGAAAATAGCTTAATAATAAGAATGAAGAAGAAGAAGATAGATCCTAATATTATGGAGTAAAACTAGATAAATTTACTTAAATTGACATGTCGAAATTGAGAAAAATATTTATAATATTATCTTGTACTTTTTTCTATCAGATAACTTCATTTATTAAATTTAATTTTTCAATTTAAAAAAAAAAATTTTTTTTCTTATACATAATACAGAATTTTATTAGCACCTTACCTATATCTGATAATAATGTTCTTTCTTTAATCGTACTTTTTCTTTTTAATTTTGTACAATGGCTTTTGCTGATATTATTTTGTTACAGTATTGTTTTACTGTAATATAGTATTAGGTTATGAAGAACCTATATACGCGCATATTGAGAATCCTAACAGTTTTGTATGCATGTACTAGAATTACAACACCCATTGTTGGGGTTCATCTTCCACAAACTCTGCATTGGTTAGATTTTGGCAAGATTTGTATATTCAAATGAAAATATATATTCTTTTAAAATCTTGTCAGCAAAGAAAAATTTATATTTTTTATTGAAAAAGTGGAAGCTTATGCAAAAATCTAGTGTAAGGCTATCTGATGTAGACATTGAGGCTTAGTCTAAAAACTTGCTTTAAAAAAAACTTTAAAAAATAATTTGTGGTTCTATTTGAGAAATACGGCTTCAAGTGGTTCTTTAATTTATAAAATATGCATAAAGGTTTAACTCTATTTGGTATCGCTAAGGTCCAATAGTTCATGATTTACAGTTAGTCAGATTAATCCAACCTAACTTAGCAATGTGAACATATAAATTTCATATGAATTAAATGCAGTTATAAATATTGCTTAAGCTTATAGGGTTCCGATTATAGTAACGTTATTATGTTTGTGGGTTTTAATGTAACTTTAATATACTATAATGTTAAAGTTGAAAGCTTTTGAACAATTTTAAAAAGCTTTTTAAAATCTTTTATGATTAATTGATTTCAATTGCTTTATAAAAAACCAGCAGATTGAAAATACTAACTTATTCATTATAAGTATAATTGCATAATTTTTTTTATTACTAATTAGTAGTGGCCTCTAGTCTTATACAGCATAGTAAACAAATGATTATTTTAAACATCAAAAACTAGAGTTGACAATTAGTTGTTTATACCATATTTATCTGATTTCTTACAAACGTAATTATATTCAAGTTTTTTTAAATTATATGGAAGTTCAAGTTTTTCGTAAAGATTTTGGTTTTAGTTTATTACTTCATTCTTAGTCGATTAAATTAATTGAAAATATATTTTAAGGAGAGTCGAAATACAGAGTATAATAAACAATATTAAACGTTTAATTATTTAACAAGAAGGAACCTATAGCCAAATTAAAAATACATAAAAAACCATTTTAATAAACAGGTCGAAAAATAA
The DNA here is from genome assembly GCF_002237135.1 of Teleopsis dalmanni. Classification (NCBI taxonomy): domain Eukaryota; kingdom Metazoa; phylum Arthropoda; class Insecta; order Diptera; family Diopsidae; genus Teleopsis; species Teleopsis dalmanni. The sequence continues at coordinate 168,825,060 of NC_051847.1, forward strand.
ATTTTAAAAAAAGTTTATATTATTATTATTTGAATACCAACCTTAATAACTTTTCCTTAACTTTAATATTATTTAGTATAATATATTTTTTTTTAATATTAAAATATTATTATTATTTAATATTCAGTAATAGTTTCAAAAAATATTTTCGATGTTGTATCCCTTTTCAGAAATTTTCATGTCAGCCCTCGTAACTTTACTTTGCAAACGTTTGTATTCATAAGATACTTCTCAGATGCATTTAGATATTATGTGAACCAATTAATTCGATAATTTGTATACATTTTCATACACAATGAAAGTAGGGGTTATAAGATAACTTTGAAATTAATAATAATTAAATAAAAAATTAACATATGTATTTTTAAAGAACTTGCTATTAAAAACTTTATTTAAAACATATACGAAAAGCATCAAATAATCTTAGAACAAATACTTGAGAGAATTATTTAAATGTTAATAACTTGCAATTATAGTCAACTGAATTTTATATGTATTAAGCTACCTTAAGTAAATATTTTGCATAATTATAAACAATTTTTTGTTGCTACATAAACAAAGAGTCGATATTGGTTTTTATTTCGTAAGCATTGATTAAACGTGCAAATAACCATTTAAATTTGCAAATCTGTTTAATCATAAGTCATGAAGTCTCATGCACAATCGTCTCCAAATAAATTGGGTCGAACGCCAGAAGCAAAAACCAACGGAAATTGTAACCAAGAAAGTTAAGTGGAACTGATTTATCTGAACGACATATCGGAGTGGCAGACACTCCTTTTTGGTTTTATAATTCGTGTCGAGGGTTAAAAAAGGTTTAACTGCATATAAATGGCGTATTAAGTACTACCATTTCTTTAAGGTTAGTTTAAAAAATATTAAATAAAAATAACAATATAAACAATCAGAAATGAAAACATTATAACGAATAATTTTGAGGTTTCTTATTTCTTAGCATTGACGTTTCCTTTGTTAAAGAAATTGACAAATTAAATTTATGACTTGGTAAACTAACCTTGAAGAGAAGCAATCAGAAAAAATCAAACCTAAGTCATTGCGAACAATGCGATTAACCATAATTGCATTTTTTTTTTAAAAATCATTAAAAATGATATTAGTTTAATATTTTTTCATTAGAGTTCAATGAGAGCAATTTATAGTGGTGAAGTATTAGACGTAATCGCACATTACTGCACTTATGCTAATGGCTCCCAATAATGAAGTAAATTTGCACGATTTTTAAATATATTATTTTGTAATAGCGGAAGGAAATTCAATTTATTTGAGAAAATTTTGTTTGTATTTAGTTAAGGTTATAATTGCAAATACTATATTTGCATTAACAGAAGTTTATAAAATTGAAAAAAATTTTTAAAAACAATATTCTGCTAATTAATTTAAGCCATAATTATATACATTTATTCACTTTTTGCAATACTCTAGCATTTCTCACAGATCCTCCTTAAAGTTTTATTTTGTGGTATATTAAAACAAAGATATTGGTTGATTGGTTGTAGTGGCAGGCCATTAGATAATTTCCATCTACCTCAAATAGCGATTTTTCACTATTTTGCTATCACATTCCTCGCAAGAACCCTAGTATAGAAGAGACTAAATCCATCCCGCCGAATATAGATAATTTAATAGGAGGTTTGCCTTTACCAATGAACAGTCTGATAAACTATCAAAGAAGTATAAGTGCATGCTCTGATATGAAATCATTTATACTTCTTTAATTATCCAAAAGTTAAAAAAATAATATTTCACAAATTTATAATAATTCAGTTCAAATATCCATGTAAGTAATATGATTCATATACTATTCTAATACTCTGTTACTTTATATACAACCTAAACTAATGGAAATTGTTTAAATTTAATTAGAATTAACCGAAATTAATTTTGTTACTGCCATCACACTTTTTCATATTTATATTTATACTTATATTAGGATGCTTAGTTAATTTTAATTATTTACAAAAATTAATGGCATTGCATAAATCCCTTCATATAAAAACAATAACAATTAAGAAAGTATATGTATAGAATTATTGAACCTCTAATATGCTTATATATAAAGGTATACATGAAGTGAATAATAAAATATAAGTACTTAAATAAAAAATATTTAATTGAAAATAATTAACAAAATTTAAGAAATAGCTAAAAAGAATTCATGATGAAAATTCAGCAATAACTTTTGCAATTATGCATAATTGCAAAGTAACAATTGCAATATGCTTGAATGAAAATATCAAATATGCACGGAAATGAGTCATATATAATAGATCTTAAATATGATTCAGATAGCTTCTTTTTCCTTAATTGGTTATAATTCTTGATTAAACTGAAAATCGAACTCTTTGACAAACATATTTTTTTATAAAAAGGTTTAGGTTTACGAAAAGTAGTGAACTACAACAACAAAATTTTTTTAATACTATTTTAATTAATTGAATTTTTGGTTGACCATACAGCTCATCAGTATCATCAGTAGACTTGGAATTATTTCTTGTATTTAATTATTCGTAAATAGTTTCTGAGATTACAAGTTCCAGGGATTGAAGTCGTGCCCTGCCAAATTTAAAGCTAAAAGTCAGCGTTCATTAGCCAACAGACCCAAAGTCATACTTGACTTTTATGTGCGCACATTTTTCTGGAGTTAATTTGTTGTGAAAGTTTTATTAACTTTCATACTTCTTTATTTTTTATTTTTTATTAAATTCGCTACCTCTCTTGTCCATCATTTCTTATACATTCCAACAACTTCTAGAAAAAACTTTAATATTTTTAGAAACTAATAAAATATTTCCAGGGCTGTGTATAAGAATTTGTGAACAATTTTTTTAGTTTATTTACTTATATATACATAATCCATTACTTAATAAGATTAAAACTTTGTAATCAGAATTAATTCGCTATTAAGTGATGTGTCATAAAAATCATTATTAAAATAACTTTCTATACAATATATGTATATACAATGCCATATACTTTTAAGATATATAAATATTTTGTAAAAATTTTTCCCCAATTTGCCAAAATTTATTTGATAATCTAACATTTCCATAAACGTTATTATTAAATTTTATTTATTTATGTAATAAAATTGACGTCTCTATCGAATACAAACAATTGCATCCAAACCAGCATTTCTCACTTGAATATCTCGATTTTCATCAGCCATTATTGTAATTTTAACGTCGTATTACTGGTATTTTCATCGCAATTGTTTACAAATTAATCCAACTTATCCAACTGAACCATCGCGAACGGTGTAAAGAGCCAAACCAGACGCTTACTCAGCGCAAGCAACTTGGACTTAACATTTGTGTTCGGTTCGATCGCAATGCGTTTCAAAGTCAAGGTTGAGTCAATCTGGTATATACGTATTACCCGCCCGGTTGTTGTATCTCGAATTCATTAATTATGACGAATGAAGACATTTGTGTATGCAGAAACGTGTTCGCTATGAAGACACACAAATATAATATAGTGAAGTTTATAATTATTAACATTTCAAATGACTTTTGATTCATGTCTGAAATGGCAGACATGTCTGTTGCAAAAAATTCATATGCAACGCTTCAATAGCCACGGAATGGAATTCCTCGTATTATTACAATGCGAAAAACAAACATACGAGAAATTGCTCTGAGAATTGGTAAACAATTGAATTTTGTGGTAAATTTCACAGCGGGTCACATATATATTTTCAAAAATTTTTATTTCTTTATGCCACTTCTTTGATTTCTTATGTTAAACAATTAAGTTCCAAAAAAAAAAATAATAATAATCGAAAGTAAAAGTTAAGATAGTCCAAAATGTATCTGCCTACGGCACACGAAGTTTTCCGCAATTTGGCATATAAATATAATTATGCCGAAATAAATTTTGATGAGGCTTATTTCGTATGTAAATTATAGTTCTCATAATTCATTCACTCAACTCTTACAGCAATTTAATTTTGATGGAAAAATAAAAATTATTTAAAAATTAATTTTTGCAGGTTATTAGTAACTATTTCCTAAATCTATTTCTGTATTGATAAAAAAATATTTCAAGTATTATATGTACGTATTATATTTATATATAATGTGTACTAGCATATGCGTTTATCAATTAATTGCCTACTTAAAAAAATTTTAATTAATATTTAACAACAAACTATTTACGAACTCATACATCTTTTTATCACTTCATTAAATCATAAATTATGACTTTAAATATAAAATTTAATTAAATTTTTGAAGCGTAAACTAGTTTCAGCTTTTTTACAATCCATTTTTTTAAAAACCAAGCTCAAACTACTACTTTCTATGGTATATTTTAATTAATGGAGCTTGCCTAATTTGTTTGCTTTACAAAATTGTATTTAATTAGATTACTTAAAAATATTTAATATTTGACATACATGTATATCAAATGACAAATCCAATTAACATATGTCTATGTTAGATCTATATTATTATTATTTCCATACTCCATTAGGAGCATAAGGAGTCTACAAAAGCTTTCCACTAGTTTCTATTTTGTGCTATTGCTCTCAACGATTTACCCGTCTCCTGCTAAACCTGTCCTTCTCCAGGTTATAGTTGGCGTGCCTCTGCGCCTAGTCTTCTGGGGTGCCCATATTTATTTCTTATTATCATGTTAGATCTATATAAAAATATTATTACATATTTATATAATATATATATATAATTTGTTCTGTGTTATATTGATAAAGTAAAGTCGGTGATTTCGTTCACAATTGAAAATAATTGTGTATAGAATTAATATTTAATACGAGTTTAACCCAGATACTGAGTATAAAACAAAAAATATTATGAAGAATAAATGGGGTTATAGAGTACTATTAAAAGGTCAAAATAATTATTTCTACAAGATATGTATCGAAATGTTAGAGAAGTGCTGAAGAGATTGTATTGCTCCTGAAGGAAACTACATTGATGAATGTAATAGTAATTTTTAAAAAAAAAATGTGTTTTTATAATAGTCAAGAAGAAAGTTGTAACCGAAAGAAACATTAAGTCATAAAACCTTCTACATATCAAAACAGATTTATCCGAACTTATTTATTATAGTTCACAAAGTACTCCTTAAAATACTGCATAATTTAATTATTCTCATTTTGTTGGTTTTTGAAATTTGAACTACCGTCAACATACTTTTAGTAGTAGTTATACTAATTTTCTACCACTTACTTTTGTTATAGTAGTACTAATATTAATTTCCTGAACTCCTTCTAAAGAACAGGGCCTCAAAAAAAAAGTTGTTGTTTATATCCCAAAAACCTACATTGTTCCGTATATTTTTATCACATATTCTGACAATGAATATGATTTTCTAAAGGTTTTCCAAAAAAAATTTTTTTCTTATTATTTGCCACAAATTTAAACGCGCTTTCCTCTTAAAATTGAATATATGTATATGGAGCTCTTATACAGATATATACTCATAATGGTAGACATATTATTCTTTTGTTCTAAATTTTTTACCTAATTTCTTACTATTTATTTATTTTATGTTTCTTATTCCATGATGAAAAATTTATTAAGAAAAATAAGCAAAATTTAAATAACAGTGTTGCTAAATACATATAAAATTTAAATATCAGTTTTAATTCAGATTAAAAATTATATTCACTAAACAAGTACTTTCTGTACATTGAAGCGTGTTTTAGACACTGTACCAAATTTTTTTAATGAATGTATGTATTTATACATTTAAATTGTGTTGAAAACTGGTGTTTCTAAACACAAAAAACCAGAAGCATTAAAGCATATACAAAAAATTTCAAAAAAAAAAATAATGAATTTGCAACAACAACGATATTGTTATGTGTGCCATAGAAGCTGCGAAATAATAAATTATCTGTTACAGTTGAATTATTGAAAATCAAAATTTTTTCAACTAATTATTGTTGTAATTATTTGTGTGAAAGATATATTAAAAGTAAAGTAAGTCCTCTTAATAATGAGAAAGTTTGTTATGTCTAATTTAATTACTTTAGTAAATGATGCTGACGATGTGCTCCTTACTCCTCTACTTAATGATGGGAAAATTACTTACTTTTCATTTGTACTACCGAAGTTACTGCTTTTCATTGGTGTAATTATACTTATCATTATCAATCACGATCATGGTTAAGTATAAATGTATGTAAATATTACGTTTTCTGAGAAGTAAATTTTTTTTGTAATAAATTAAAAAAACAAAATAATTTCATAGTGTCAAATTTTTTCCAAAATTATTTATTTTTAATTTAGATCAGCTTTTGACAACTTCATTTATTATTT
>NC_051847.1:168831461-168848721 GCF_002237135.1 Teleopsis dalmanni
AAAAATTTATATTTTTTATTGAAAAAGTGGAAGCGTATGCAAAAATCTAGTGTAAGGCTATCTGATGTAGACATTGAGGCTTAGTCTAAAAACTTGCTTTAAAAAAAACTTTAAAAAATAATTTGTGGTTCTATTTGAGAAATACGGCTTCAAGTGGTTCTTTAATTTATAAAATATGCATAAAGGTTTAACTCTATTTGGTATCGTTAAGGTCCAAAAGGTTCACGATTTACAGTTAGCCAGATTAATCCAACCTAACTTAGCAATGTGAACATATAAATTTCACATGAATTCAATGCAGTTTTAAATATTGCTTAAGCTTATAAGGTTCCAAATATAGTAACCGTATTATCTTTGTGGGTTTTAATGAAATTTTAATATACTATAATGTTATAGTTCATAGTTTTTGAACAATTTTAAAAAGTTTTTTAAAATCTTTTATGATAAATTGATTTCAATTTCTTTATAAGAAAACCAGCAGATTGAAAATATTAACTTATTCATTATAAGTATAATTGCATTATTTTTTTATTATTAGTTAGTAGTGGCCTCTACTCTTATACAGCATAGTAAACAAATGATTATTTTAAACATCAAAAATTAGAGTTGACAATTAGTTGTTTATACCATATTTATCTAATTTCTTACTAACGTAATTGTGTTCAAGTTTTTTTAAATTATATGGAAGTTCAAGTTTTTCGTAAAGATTTTGGTTTTAATTTATTACTTCATTCTTAGTCGATTAAATTAATTGAAAATACATTTTAAGGAGAGTTGAAATACAGAGCATAATAAAAAATAATAAACGTTTAATTATTTAACAAGAAGGAGCCTATAGCCAAATTAAAAATACATAAAAAACCATTTTAATAAACAGGTCGAAAAATAAATTTTAAAAAAAGTTTATATTATTATTATTTTAATACCAGCCTTAATAACGTCAACTTTAATATTATTTAGTAATATATATTTTTTTTTAATATTAAAACATAGTTATTATTTAATATTCAGTAATAGTTTCAAAAAATATTTTCGATGTTGTGTCCCTTTTCAGAAATTTTCATGTCAGCCCTCGTAACTTTACTTGGCAAACGTTTGTATTCATAAGATACTTCTCAGATGCATTTAGATATTATGTGAACCAATTAATTCGATAATTAGTATACATTTTCATACACAATGAAAGTAGGGGTTATAAGATAACTTTGAAATTAATAATAATTAAATAAAAAATTAACATATGTATTTTTAAAGAACTAGCTATTAAAAACTTTATTTAAAACATATACGAAAAGCATCAAATAATCTTAGAACAAACACTTGAGAGAACTATTTAAATGTTAATAACTTGCAATTATAGTCAACTGAATTTTATATGTATTAAGCTACCTTAAGTAAATATTTTGCATAATTAGAAACAATTTTTTGTTGTTACATAAACAAAGAGTCGATATTGGTTTTTATTTCGTAAGCATTGATTAAACGTGCAAATAACCATTTAAATTTGCAAATCTGTTTAATCATAAGTCATGAAGTCTCATGCACAATCGTCTCCAAATAAATTGGGTCGAACGCCAGAAGCAAAAACCAACGGAAATTGTAACCAAGAAAGTTAAGTGGAACTGATTTATCTGAACGACATATCGGAGTGGCAGACACTCCTTTTTGGTTTTATAATTCGTGTCGAGGGTTAAAAAAGGTTTAACTGCATATAAATGGCGTATTAAGTACTACCATTTCTTTAAGGTTAGTTTAAAAAATATTAAATAAAAATAACAATATAAACAATCAGAAATGAAAACATTATAACGAATAATTTTGAGGTTTCTTAGCATTGACGTTTCCTTTGTTAAAGAAATTGACAAATTAAATTTATGACTTGGTAAACTAACCTTGAAGAGAAGCAATCAGAAAAAATCAAACCTAAGTCATTGCGAACAATGCGATTAACCATAATTGCATTTTTTTTTAAAAAATCATTAAAAATGATATTAGTTTAATATTTTTTCATTAGAGTTCAATGAGAGCAATTTATAGTGGTGAAGTATTAGACGTAATCACACATTACTCCACTTACGCTAATGGCTCCCAATAATGAAGTAAATTTGCACGATTTTTAAATATATTATTTTGCAATAGCGGAAGGAAATTCAATTTATTTGAGAAAATTTTGTTTGTATTTAGTTAATGTTATAATTGCAAATACCATATTTGCATTAACAGAAGTTTATAAAATTTAAATAAATTTTTAAAAACAAAATTCTGCTAACTCAATTAAGGCATAATTATATACATTTATTCACTTTTTGCAATACTCTAGCATTTCTCACAGATCCTCCTTAAAAGTTTTATTTTGTGGTATATTGAAACAAAGATATTGGTTGGTTGATTGTAGTGGCAGACCATTTGATAACTTCCATCTACCTCAATTAGCGATTTTTCGCCGTTTTGTTATCACCTTTGCTCGCAAGAACCCTAGTAAAGAAGAGTAGAGACTAAATTCATCCCGCCGAATTTAAATAATTTAATAGGGGTTTTACCTTCACCGATGAACAGTCTGATAAACTATCAAAGATGTATAAGTGCATGCTGTGATATGAAATCATTTATACTTTTTTAATTATCCAAAAGTTAAAAAAATAACATTTCACAAATTTATAATAATTGAGTTCATATATCCATGTAAGTAATATGATTCATATACTATTCTAATACTCTGTTACCTTAAATACAACCTAACCGAATGGAAATTGTTTAAATTTAATTAGAATTAACCGAAATTAATTTTGTTACTGCCATCACACTTTTTCATATTTATATTTATACTTATATTAGGATGTTTAGTTAATTTTAATTATTTACAAAAATTAATGGCATTACATAAATCCCCTTCATATAAAAACAATAACAATTAAGAAAGTATATGTATAGAATTATTGAACCTCTAATATGCTTATAAAGGTATACATGAAGTGAATAATAAAATATAAGTACTTAAATAAAAAATATTTAATTGAAAATAATTAACAAAATTTAAGAAATAGCTAAAAAGAATTCATTATGAAAATTCAGCAATAACTTTTGCAATTATGCATAATTGCAAAGTAACAATTGCAATATGCTTGAATGAAAATATCAAATATGCACGGAAATGAGTCATATATAATAGATCTTAAATATGATTCAGATAGCTTCTTTTTCCTTAATTGGTTATAATTCTTGATCAAACTGAAAATCGTACTCTTTGACAAACAACAAATGCCAAATACCCATCATCAGTAGTCTTGGAATTATTTCTTGTATTTAATTATTCGTAAATAGTTTCTGAGACTACAAGTACCAGGGATTGAAGTAGTGCCCTGCCAAATTTAAAGCTCAAAGTCAGCGTTCATTAGCCAACTGACCCAAAGTCATACTTGACTTTTATGTGTGCACGTTTTTCTGGAGTTTTGTTAATTTATTGTGAAAGTTTTATTAACACTCATATTTCTTTAATTTTTATTTATTATTTATTATTAAATTTCGCTACCTCCCTTCTCCTTCATTTCTTATACATTCCAACAACTTCTAGAATAAAATATTTCCAGGGCTGTGTATAAGAATTTGTGAAAATTTTTTTTAGTTTATTTACTTATATATACATAATCCATTACTTAATAATTTTAAAACTTTGTAATCGGAATTAATTCTCTATTAAGTGATGTGTCATAAAAATCATTATTAAAATAACTTTTTATACAATATATGTATATACTGTAATGCCATATACTTTTAAGATATATAAATATTTTGTAAAAATTTTTCACCAATTTGCCAAAATTTATTTGATAATCTAACATTTCCATAAACGTTATTATTAAATTTTATTTATTTATGTAATAAAATTGACGTCTTTATTGAATATAAACAATTGCATCCAAACCAGCATTTCTCACTTGAATATCTCGATTTTCATCAGCCATTATTGTAATTTTAACGTCGTATTACTGGTATTTTCATCGCAATTGTTTACAAATTAATCCAACTTATCCAACTGAACCATCGCGAACGGTGTAAAGAGCCAAACCAGACGCTTACTCAGCGCAAGCAACTTGGACTTAACATTTGTGTTCGGTTCGATCGCAATGCGTTTCAAAGTCAAGGTTGAGTCAATCTGGTATATACGTATTACCCGCCCGGTTGTTGTATCTCGAATTCATTAATTATGACGAATGAAGACATTTGTGTATGCAGAAACGTGTTCGCTATGAAGACACACAAATATAATATAGTGAAGTTTATAATTATTAACATTTCAAATGACTTTTGATTCATGTCTGAAATGGCAGACATGTCTGTTGCAAAAAATTCATATGCAACGCTTCAATAGCCACGGAATGGAATTCCTCGTATTATTACAATGCGAAAAACAAACATACGAGAAATTGCTCTGAGAATTGGTAAACAATTGAATTTTGTGGTAAATTTCACAGCGGGTCACATATATATTTTCAAAAATTTTTATTTCTTTATGCCACTTCTTTGATTTCTTATGTTAAACAATTAAGTTCCAAAAAAAAAAATAATAATAATCGAAAGTAAAAGTTAAGATAGTCCAAAATGTATCTGCCTACGGCACACGAAGTTTTCCGCAATTTGGCATATAAATATAATTATGCCGAAATAAATTTTGATGAGGCTTATTTCGTATGTAAATTATAGTTCTCATAATTCATTCACTCAACTCTTACAGCAATTTAATTTTGATGGAAAAATAAAAATTATTTAAAAATTAATTTTTGCAGGTTATTAGTAACTATTTCCTAAATCTATTTCTGTATTGATAAAAAAATATTTCAAGTATTATATGTACGTATTATATTTATATATAATGTGTACTAGCATATGCGTTTATCAATTAATTGCCTACTTAAAAAAATTTTAATTAATATTTAACAACAAACTATTTACGAACTCATACATCTTTTTATCACTTCATTAAATCATAAATTATGACTTTAAATATAAAATTTAATTAAATTTTTGAAGCGTAAACTAGTTTCAGCTTTTTTACAATCCATTTTTTTAAAAACCAAGCTCAAACTACTACTTTCTATGGTATATTTTAATTAATGGAGCTTGCCTAATTTGTTTGCTTTACAAAATTGTATTTAATTAGATTACTTAAAAATATTTAATATTTGACATACATGTATATCAAATGACAAATCCAATTAACATATGTCTATGTTAGATCTATATTATTATTATTTCCATACTCCATTAGGAGCATAAGGAGTCTACAAAAGCTTTCCACTAGTTTCTATTTTGTGCTATTGCTCTCAACGATTTACCCGTCTCCTGCTAAACCTGTCCTTCTCCAGGTTATAGTTGGCGTGCCTCTGCGCCTAGTCTTCTGGGGTGCCCATATTTATTTCTTATTATCATGTTAGATCTATATAAAAATATTATTACATATTTATATAATATATATATATAATTTGTTCTGTGTTATATTGATAAAGTAAAGTCGGTGATTTCGTTCACAATTGAAAATAATTGTGTATAGAATTAATATTTAATACGAGTTTAACCCAGATACTGAGTATAAAACAAAAAATATTATGAAGAATAAATGGGGTTATAGAGTACTATTAAAAGGTCAAAATAATTATTTCTACAAGATATGTATCGAAATGTTAGAGAAGTGCTGAAGAGATTGTATTGCTCCTGAAGGAAACTACATTGATGAATGTAATAGTAATTTTTAAAAAAAAAATGTGTTTTTATAATAGTCAAGAAGAAAGTTGTAACCGAAAGAAACATTAAGTCATAAAACCTTCTACATATCAAAACAGATTTATCCGAACTTATTTATTATAGTTCACAAAGTACTCCTTAAAATACTGCATAATTTAATTATTCTCATTTTGTTGGTTTTTGAAATTTGAACTACCGTCAACATACTTTTAGTAGTAGTTATACTAATTTTCTACCACTTACTTTTGTTATAGTAGTACTAATATTAATTTCCTGAACTCCTTCTAAAGAACAGGGCCTCAAAAAAAAAGTTGTTGTTTATATCCCAAAAACCTACATTGTTCCGTATATTTTTATCACATATTCTGACAATGAATATGATTTTCTAAAGGTTTTCCAAAAAAAATTTTTTTCTTATTATTTGCCACAAATTTAAACGCGCTTTCCTCTTAAAATTGAATATATGTATATGGAGCTCTTATACAGATATATACTCATAATGGTAGACATATTATTCTTTTGTTCTAAATTTTTTACCTAATTTCTTACTATTTATTTATTTTATGTTTCTTATTCCATGATGAAAAATTTATTAAGAAAAATAAGCAAAATTTAAATAACAGTGTTGCTAAATACATATAAAATTTAAATATCAGTTTTAATTCAGATTAAAAATTATATTCACTAAACAAGTACTTTCTGTACATTGAAGCGTGTTTTAGACACTGTACCAAATTTTTTTAATGAATGTATGTATTTATACATTTAAATTGTGTTGAAAACTGGTGTTTCTAAACACAAAAAACCAGAAGCATTAAAGCATATACAAAAAATTTCAAAAAAAAAAATAATGAATTTGCAACAACAACGATATTGTTATGTGTGCCATAGAAGCTGCGAAATAATAAATTATCTGTTACAGTTGAATTATTGAAAATCAAAATTTTTTCAACTAATTATTGTTGTAATTATTTGTGTGAAAGATATATTAAAAGTAAAGTAAGTCCTCTTAATAATGAGAAAGTTTGTTATGTCTAATTTAATTACTTTAGTAAATGATGCTGACGATGTGCTCCTTACTCCTCTACTTAATGATGGGAAAATTACTTACTTTTCATTTGTACTACCGAAGTTACTGCTTTTCATTGGTGTAATTATACTTATCATTATCAATCACGATCATGGTTAAGTATAAATGTATGTAAATATTACGTTTTCTGAGAAGTAAATTTTTTTTGTAATAAATTAAAAAAACAAAATAATTTCATAGTGTCAAATTTTTTCCAAAATTATTTATTTTTAATTTAGATCAGCTTTTGACAACTTCATTTATTATTTTAACCATTTTCTATATTTGACCTAGTAACTTAAGTAATAATAATTTTAATAATAATAATTATTTTAACCATTTTCTATATTTGACCTAATAACTTAAGTAATAATATATCTTATCAAAAGACATATGTAATTATGGAAAACATTTTATAGTGGAAACTTAAGATAGTTATTTGTCACAAAATTGTGATTAATCCATTCAACTAAATCTTAATAATCATTGACGTATAATATGTCTCAAGTTCCGCTACTCAAACCTAATTACTGTGAACCACGAGAAAATTATTTTGTAGTAACCATTTATTTACCACAGCTTACATTTTATTCACAACACCTTAAAACGATTATATAACTATTAACTTATTTGGAACAACTCAAATCCACTCATTAAGTTTTTTTTCTTTAAAATGTCTATATCTTGTCTGGCGGAACTTACCAACATGTTCTGTTTGAAATTAGTGAACTTACCAGTTAGGTTGCAATCTAATTTGTACTTGCTATGTACGCGTTTGAACAAAATTTGTCACCGTTTTTGTGAAAAAATTTATTTTTTAATTTTTTTTTTTACAAAAAAATTCAATTAATTTTCAATGAAGTCAATAAAATTGTAGTTCCACTACTTTAAAAGGAAGAAATCGATAATTGTTTTAAAATTTGTCATATTAAATTAGTCACACAGAAAAATCGGAAATATAGTAAATCAAAAGGAAACGTAAGTGCAGTGTAGCTGAATTGTTGAACTAATATTCGAAGAATTATTAAAAAAATAAAAATTTGTGTATTTTTAATCTTTCTTACAAATTGAACATTTTATTAAAATTTATTAGCTATTATATTAAAAATATAATTAATGACATGGTATTTTAATAATATATATATTCATTAATAAAAAACTTTAGTATTTATTTTATTTGATCATTTCTTCAACTGCCATTATTTGTTATGTTCTTGTTATTATCTTTATTGTTGTTGAATAAATTTCAAACGTGTGGTCCAGTTGGTAGCCCAAGTAGAAGTGAACGAGCATACTTTTGTGGAGTTGACAGCTACCGAAGCCAAACAGGACTTTTCCATACAAACAAGATCCTGTCCCGTTTGGTAGTAATCATGCTTTCGAATAATATTGCATGATTACTCCGTTAATGACACTAAGCATAGGGCCGGATTCAGAAGACGCAGGTATTAACTTGTATAGCCTGGAGACCAAAATATGCATGTAAATAAATATCAAACTCGATATAAGTATGACTGTATACCATACTATAAATGTAAGTACATTTAAAGAATGTGTTTGTTCTGACCCAACTACTTCAACTTATTGCGTAGTAGTTCCATGAATATTCTGATTTCGATACACTATATTTGTGTGTGGGCTAATGAGCTAGTGAGAGTTGATGCCTCCTTGTAGCAGCCTCCCGCCTCAATCCATGATCACGATTTGATTATATTTTACGATAGGCTACATAGTTTAAGCAAATATTTCTTGGGCAACCAGGTGAAGAGCGACATTATCTACTTACTTTTAATATAGAATATCTGAGATAATTCACAGGAAGAAGTCAGAAGTATCTAAGATAATATCAGTTATATTGGGGCACTAGACTATGGGATGGCATGAAAACAGCCTAAGTCTGGTCATCCTAACCCTTGTAGATCGTGTTTTCTAGCGGTCGTGAAAAAACACGTTCTTATTATGTATCTAGGCTTATCCGAATCTAGTTAAAGGCTTTTAAGTGTCCCATTTTTTGATTCACTTAGCAATATTTTAAAAAAAATAGAACTGGCCAGATGTTTGCATTTATGAATGTAGCTAGCTGGCACCTAACCTTCTATCCATAACAATGAGGAATTTGGAAACAGCTATAAAATATATAAGGGTTTAAACTAATTCAGTTAAAATTATAACCGATTTAAATAATTAAAATTTACCTAACTGACATTATGTCCAGTAGTATGATTAATACTATTTCGAAAATCCATATACATAAATGGTGTCTAAAAAGGCGCATTAAGATCTTATATTATAGTATTCGTCATTCACATAAATATTGTTATAACAACATATATTTATATACAAATATTATATATATAAATATAAATGATTTAACGAAATTTAATTGGAACACGTGTTTGACAAAAATTTTATTATATTGGAAAAAAATTATCTTCATTGACAGAAATAGATACTTGTTAGTGAAACGCAGTAGACTTGCCATATTTTATAATTGAATTTAAACAAATCACCTAAAGTGATCTTTAATTAAAAAGTATTTAGGTTAAATTGTCATATTTAAACCAATCACTATAACGAGTTGAATCCTGTCAATTCAATTCAGACTAGTTTTTTTAAAGACTTCGTCTGCATTGCAAATAGTTTGCTTTTATTTTCTTATAATTTTCCTAAATTACTGTTATTAACAGTGCAGATACAGTACTATTAAAAAACAACTGTAATTAAATTTAATTATATTATTATTGTCATTTCAAATTTAAAATAATAATTATAATTTAAAAAAATGTATTCATAAGAATTATTATTCTCAAGGGCTTGATCAAATACAGATTAAATTTGTTTAAAAACTTAAAAATTAAAATTAATGATTAACAATGAAAATTTTAATTTCTTTTTCAAGTTAAAAAAAATGTAGATTACCAAAATGATAATGTAACATATTTAATGGATTTTTTTCACGCATGTTAATGTTAAAAAACAATTTTCACTAAATTGTATTTAAACTTGCGAAAGAAAGCAAAATAAGTTTGCCTTTTCAGTAAGTAGTACGCGATTAAGAGTTCCGTTATTGGAGTTAATTACACATGTGCGTGCAAGCATGTATCTTTGTATAAAAGTATATTAATTTATTTATATCAGGTTGAAAATTAGCTTAACTCACACCACCTGATTTGGGGAAAACATTTTTCATTGAAATGTCACAATCAACACAATACGCCTAAGAAGTCATTGCACCTATAGCAGTCGCAACATTAGGATTGCTTAATTAAATCATACTTCATAAAATAAATCACTAAAATATATACACTAATATTTTTCAATCTTAAAAATACGAGAGAAAGTAGAAGATATATTTAAACATTTTTTTTCACAAACTCTCTGTTATCTGTCATAGTTCAAGTGCATATCATATCTCTTTTATCAAAATTTCACATGTGAATGATGAACTCCAAAATAATACTTATTGTTTTTATTTATAAGGAAGGGAAAAATTTTGATATACCAAATCAAATGATTTCAATTGCCTATCACATCTCTTTTATCAAAATTTCACATGTGAATGATGAACTCCAAAATGATACTTATTGTCTTCATTTATAAGGAAGGTAAAAATTTTGACAATACAAATCAAATGAGTTCAATTGCCTATCATATCTCTTTTATCAAAATTTCACATGTGAATGATGAGCTCCAAAATGATACTTATTGTTTTCATTTATAAGGAAGGGAAAAATTTTGATATACCAAATCAAATTAGTGGAACTTGGAAAATGTTCCACTAACAGAGCAACTCTGTTCCATTAACAGAGGTAAGATTTTAGTCTAAAGTAAGATGGGGGTTTACTACCAGGTTTGTGTAATATGCATTTAGCTTAATTAAAACAACCAGTTTAGCCGATCAAATTTTAATGTTAGTACTTAATTAGTACTCTTTGGTGTAAAGACTAGAATATGACCTATTCAATACAAAGTCTTGTTTTTTCTTTTTTCTTTTTTCTTTTTGTCCTTAAATAAAATGCTATATTAGTAAATTATTTATTGATTTGAATTAAAGAAAAATTACAATAAAATTTTTAACAAAAAAGCTTGCAATAATCGTTAATATTTTTTGTTTTTACCTCTATTGAGGTAGTGATACCTACACATTTTAATCAGTAATGGAAGCACAAACAATCATTTAAAAATTACAAGAATTTTCAAAGAATCTTAAATCTAGAAGAAAGTATATAACTGTATAAAATATATAAAGTATAAAATATAATTCTTTTAAATACTTTAACTACATATCCTTAAAACAAATGAAGATCTCGGCAAATCAACTCATAGTTAACTTGCAGTGTACCTAATAATAGGCTCTTTAAGGAGTCTAATAGTATTCTTGGAACTTGAAGTTATATTGATCATACAATTATTTCACACGCATTATTTTAATTTACTCCTATAGGAGTATTTTTGGTTAGAGAAGAAATTAACGGATATATGTGAAATATATATACAATATATGAATATATCTAAACTGGTTTATGTTAAGCCTTTTCCGAGTTAGTGCATCTGGGCACTTTTACTCTATGATAGCTGGGGGGATTCTGCAGAGTCCCGCCCATCTCACTGGCTAATTTGAGTATTCCTGATAATCTTCGTGATTCAATGACTGATCTAAGATCTGCGTACCTCCTCATACGGTTAGTGATTACTCTCAGATTAGATAGTGCAAAGTAGGGCAGCCTGGTGAAACTATCATTGTTATTTTAGTTTCAGTATGCATTATAATTGGCTTTGTCTCTGGCTTATTTTGCCGAAGGGCGTTGGTTGTAGTGAGTATAATGGTTGACACTAATACCAGGGGGTATCAAGCGTAAATATAATCTGATAGATTACTTTTATTACTGACAATTTTTTTGGAATACAATAATTTTAGTATGAAAGAGTAGTCCTGGAGATTTTTGAGGTTATATAAATCATATAAACTTTTAAACAGTTAACACTCTCTCAATTATGGCATACAACTACGTGGATAAAACCTTGCATAGACACATTTAATGTGATCAGAGAGTAGAAGCCGATAAATGGATAAATATTGTTGACCATATTATAAAACACCTAAACAAAATAACTATCGGAGAAAAGTTTATATTTTTAAGTTTGTTCAATATAATTTTTTGGGTTGAAAAATAAAAATTTTAGAAAAAAAAAATATAGTAATAAATAATAAAACATATATTGAATACAAATAATCATTCATGTTATATACGATTTATTTTTCTTGGTAAATTTTATAAGGTTTAATTAAATAAAAAACCGTTGTGTACAAATCTTTATGGTTATTATAACACTATCATTTAAAATATTAAAACAAATTTTGTTTGTGAATAGTTATTTATGTACATCAAACCCACTCAAGCAAATAATTACAAATCACGATTTTAAAATATTGTTTTTTATCCATTTAATGTCAATTTAGAAGAAAACATAAATTATTGAACTAGTTTCGTTATTGTCTTTGCCAAATTAAAAATTGTTTGTTACCCAGACAATAGAAGGTTTTTTCGTTAGAAATGCTTATAAATTAAAACCAACGCTTATATTAATCGAAGTACGATACTTTATATATTTAAAGTTAGTTTCAGTTATGCTGACTAATAATTGGGCGGTACACTCTCGAGTCTAGAGTGTATTTAATAAAGCACTTTTACGAATGATTAATAGTTCATATTTGGTATATAGTATTATCATTAACAAAATAACGAATAGAAGAAGTAATTAATTGTAGTAATGTATGTATTAAAAAAATTTTTAATTACTTTTATTTAATTTAAACTCTTAATCTATACAATGATTTTTGAAGCAGAAAAAAAGAACAATATCAAATTAATGGTCTAGTCAAAAGTTTTCGGTTAATTATATTTGATAATCCTGCTCATAATTTCAATATTAATGACTGATCTCTTAATAATTATAAAAGAAGGGACATTCGTCGATCTCTTCCTTCATACCATGGATTGTTTGCCACCTATTGTAAAAGAGCTAACACGCTAAGGTCGAATATAAACATGAACTTACAACCCTCCACACAGATGCAGTATTCTTTTCGTTACTATGGCTGCACTGCAACAAAGTTCTGAATACGGTCCCGTCTATAATGTCCCAGGAAGAACAACACCTTTTGAGTGTAGCAAGAACTGTTATAATTTAATTGAGATCAAAATGTAGTCGTGTGCTAAATAGTTACTTGTCACACATTCTTGCGTTAAGTCGGAATGTGTGCTCCAACTGCAGTTCGAATCCCATGATGTCGTCCTGTTCTTCTGCCCAAACGCGGATACAAACCAGAGTTCAAGCGATTTTTAAATTCGCCTCAAAGAAATGGATGAGTTTATGGATCCTGATTGTCTTCAATATAAGTTCAATCCATTTCCCAACCCAGTCTCGCTTCCTAATCCTCTTCCCACTAACCTTCTCACATAACCAACACCCATCCACATTCCAACCCACGTCTTCATGTAATTGCTTTTATGTAATTCCTTACATGTTATCTGATTTACAGATCCCTACGGGTTACAATAACAATAAGGTAACCAGGAATTGATTTTTTATAATAAAACTTATATTGCTCCTATAGTGTGTGTTCGATGAAGCTCACTGGGTTCACTTTTAACCCAATAGCAATAATATAGATAGGACTCGGTGATGTCACTCTGGTACGTAAGCTGGGTCGCAATACACTAATATGCATATATCTTCCTTTTCTATAATATATTTTATTACCACAATGGCATTTGAATCTCATATATATAATTAATACTTACTATTTCTAATATACAAAGTACATTCAAAAATGTTCAGTCTTTTCTTTGGTATTTGACTAATTTTAACTTAAAATATTTTTTATTTGCTAGCATATCTCATGTTTTCGAAATGCTTCTCAGAATCGTAGTGTATACAAAAATTTCAACCTTGTCTGAATATTTAAAAATATTTCAACACCATTGGTAACGATCAGCTATTGAAGTAAAAAATGTTTTAAGTAATCTGGTATGACAAACGAAATTTATAAACAAAATATCTAAGCTACTGTATTCATTCCATTAATTGGCGCTATAAATTGCAAATAAGTATGAAAAAATTTTTACATGAATTATTTGTTTACTTCTTTAAAACAATAAGTACAAGTATCTGCTAATGTTATTTTCATTATATTTAACAAATGAACGACTTAACCTTACGTAAGGATCAGTGCACAATTAAATATAGCAAATGCTGCTGATAAATTGCGAAGTTAACACAAACAGCTCAACACCATATGAGCTTAACATTTGCAACATCTCAGGCCGCAGTCGAGCAGCAGATCGATGCATTTGCAGCTGAGTCGTGATGTGTCAAATGCACAACAGATTGCAAGACTACGTATGTGTCTCTTTTGCCATTACAATTATGCGAAGTTATTTACGGGCTTCGTACATTTGTGTTTAAGCGGCAGTAAAGCCTATTTCTGATGCTAGCCGACCGACAATAAAAATCTGATAACGCTGTACAAAACAAGAAAAAATAAGAAATAAAATGTTATTTGTTTTTTTAGCATTAAATTGAACTATTAAAAGTTCAATTAGCTACGTTTCCGTTGCAGGCATTGTATTCGCACGGGGCTGTCAGTAGTCTCAAAATATTTTATAAATGCTATTAAGACAAAATAGACGTTAATAGAATAGGCAGAGTTTATATTGTTATTTAAAAAATCTAAAGCCTGCTTTATATACATTACTGAAATTTTTTACATTAAACTTGCTTCATATAATTTGTAACTGTTGCACTTCATTTTATTGTATAGCAAAATAAGTATACAAGATATAAAGTAAATACGAAAAACTAAACTTTAAGTCCAGTCTATTTAAATATTTAGTGTAACAACTTTTATATTTTTAAGTACGTCGTGATAGCGTAATAAAACAGGTTCTACCTCTTCAGCTATAAATTCATCCACTTGTTCGGCAGCACGACCAATAAAAGTTTTTGCATCAAGAATTTCTTTTAGTTGAGATAAAATTGGAGCAAAATATGAATCATTACGTACACGTTCAACTAAATCATTATCTTTGCCGTATTGTTTAACTTGAGACCCAGCTTCTTGTGAAAGTACGCGAATCTTTTCATGACATTCTTGGCGGTCACCACCAGCTTTAACCATTGCCATTATAATATTTTCTGTAGACATAAATGGCAATTCCTGTGCAATATGTCTTTCAATAACTTTAGGATAAACCACCATGCCTTGTGAAATATTAAGTAAAGTTAAAAGAGTGGCGTCAGCACATAAAAATGCTTCGGATAAAGTTAAACGTCTATTTGCCGAATCATCTAAGGTTCGTTCAAGCCATTGTGTGGCATGAGTATTTGCAGCATTTGAAAATAACGTTATTAAATGACGTGCAAGTGCACAGCAACGTTCCGAACGCATAGGATTTCGTTTATATGGCATAGCAGATGAACCAATTTGGGTTGTTTCAAATGGTTCTTCGAGTTCTTTTCTGGAAGCTAATAAACGTAGATCAGAGCACATTTTATGCACAGTAGTACCTAAACTAGCAAGTGCTCCAATTATTTCGACATCTACTTTTCGACTATATGTCTGTCCTGTAACTCCATAAGGTTTTTCAAATCCTGCTAATTTAGTTACTAGCAAATCTAACTGTTTAACTTTTTCACTGTCACCATTAAAAAGTTGTAAAAATGACGCTTGTGTACCAGTTGTACCTTTTACACCACGACATCTCAAATCTTCACGACAACGACGTAGAGCACGTTCGTCCATAACTAAATCTTGTATCCATAGGCATGCACGTTTCCCAACTGTGGTTAATTGTGCCGGTTGTAAATGCGTAAATCCTAAGGTAGGTAGAGATTTATTCATAGAAGCAAATTCTTTCAAACAATGTATAACGGATGCTAATCGCGGTAACAAAAGATCTAATGCACTTCGCAATATTATTAAATCCGTATTATCACCAACATAGCATGAAGTAGCTCCTAAGTGTATAATTGGTGCAGCTAGTGGGCATTGTTTTGCAAAAACATGTACGTGGGCCATGACATCATGCCGGGTAAGGCGTTCTTCAGCAGCGGCAGCTTGGAAATCAATATCATTCACATTTGCTTTCATTTCACCAATTTGTGCATCAGTTATTGCTAATCCAAGAGACTAAATATTTTTTTAATATTAAACCAATAAAAATGCAGAAATTAAAAATATACCTGTTCAGCTTGCGCTAACCAAATCCATAAATGCCTCCAAGTAGCAAATTTATGTTGATCACTAAATAAAAACTGCATCTCCTTACTAGCATATCGAGTGCTCAAAGGGGATTTATATCCTTCGTACATACTCATTTCATTCATTTTGCAACTTATTTTAAATTATAACAATAAATTTTTATTGTAAATGATATGTAGAACAATCTTATTCAAAGCTTAAAACCAGACTAAATTCCAGTAGGAGCAAATCAACAGGTTTTTATCAGAATCACACTTGTATGAACAGATCGGTAATATAAACTTTCAGTACTAAGTAATTGTATAATGGAGAATTTAGCTACTTTCCCACGTTCGTTATTGGCATTAATATATAATATATTATTATTTTACATAAATTAAAACATATGTTTTTAAATATAAAATATAAACTTTTTATATTGTATGGAATGAAGTTCCAACTAATTTCAACAAATTAGAACAGCTGACTTATCATACATGTGTTTTACTGAACACACGCTACGTATGTTCAGTAAAATACAATATATTAAATTAAAAAACATAGTATTTCAAAAATTCCGTTATCATCATTATAATATATATTTTGAAATTACTATTTATATGAACTTATGGACATTTATAAAATAATTTTATCTTTTACTATATTATTAACTTTCTGTTTATAATGTGTTAGTCATTAAAAGGCTTACGTGATTTTTTTTCTATGTTTTTGCCAGCAACAGGCTGGGATATTAACCGTAATTTTTTCTTTCTGAGTAACAAACAAATACTTGCAACTTATAAAAGAAAACGTGTGAATTTTTAAAATCAATAATACTTTTGAAATCTTTAAAGTTAGGCTCAACTTGTAAAAAATTATAAGTCTTAAGTTTCAGTACACCTAATTATATATCGGTCGATTGTGAATGTTTGCTGGAAATATGTTGTAAAAGTTCAGTTATTAATTAAAATTTAAAATTACTAATAAGTTCAAATCCTTACCATCGCCGTTCTAATATTTATTTTGTTTTCTTTTCTTTACTTTTCTTTTTCTATTTTTCTTTTATTTAAATTAATTAATTTTTAGTGTTTTCGATTTTTATATATCATATTATACACAAAACAATAAAAATCATATGTCAGAAACAAGCATTTAACATAATTTTAAAGTGATGCCAATTTGTTTTAAACAGACTTAACAACTCTGAA
>NC_051847.1:168848821-168886844 GCF_002237135.1 Teleopsis dalmanni
CAGCGCACCTTAACCAACTGATCCAAAGCCGTACTTGACTTTTTATGTTCGCATATTTTGCTGGAGTTTTTGTTACTTTTGCTATGAAAGTTTTTTATTAACAATTTTACTTGCTGTATTTATATATTTATAACGAAATCATAAACCAGCTATAGAATAATTGAATTAATTAATTAATTATATTTTTTATTTTTAATTGTTAAATTTCAAAACTATTCTATTCGTAGAGGCATTATTTGTTGCATGATTTGTTCTTTCTTATGTATAGAACCTAATCTAGGAACGTAAATTACTTATAAAATAATGCTTCTAAATAAAGAATATATTTACGATAATAAAGTATTATTATTATTATGACTGACATGTTCAAAAATATAAATTCAAGAACTTAGTCTCATCACAAAAGATTTCTAATTATTTCTACCGCGCGCTATAGCTCTTAGTTCATTGAAAGATTTGCCTGACTCTCTGTTGATTGTCGTTCTCCATGTAGTTTTTGGTCGATCGCGATTTCTTCTTCCATTTTAGAATAATAAAGTATAATATAAAATAATATAATTTATGAATTTATTAATGTATAATTTATTTGATATTATAGTTACTAATTCAATTGTATTTATATTTTTTTTAAAGTTAATATTATTAAATAATTTGAGACCATCGCATGCTGATATATTGGCTTTCGACATACAAAGAGGACGAGATCATGGTCTTCAGGGATATGTTAAATATTTAGAAATTTGTGAAAATACCAAGATCACAAGTTGGAAGGACTTGGAGAAATACATTAACAAAGAGGTTTGTAATTTGTCATAGAATTAGGAAGCAAAATAATAATATCTAAATTAATTTTTTTTCATATAGGAAATAGAAAAATTAAAAAGCGTATATAGTGATTGGGCAGATATTGATTTAATTGTTGGTGGCATATCGGAAATACCAAAAACTGGCTCTACTGTTGGAACAACATTTACGTGCATTCTAGGTGAGTTCATAAATAATAATACATGTTGGAATATTTAACATAAAAAAGAAAAAAACTGATTGAGACACTTGTTCCAATGTACGTAAACAAAAAATATCAAAATATTAATAACACGAGTAAACAATTTTTGTTTCTTGTGTTTCTTTTTACATTTAATTATTAACTTGATAAACTTGGTAAATAGAGTGTGTTAGAGACAATGTGTACAGAGCTGTGAGTTATTTCCCAAAATTGTAACAACGGACGGCATTGCCTTTTAGCCCAGTTGTCAGTTGTACCGCAAATGTTATTGTTGTTTCGGTTATGCGGCAATGGCTTGGCAGCAATCCGTGCGTTTTTTTTGTAGCTACTTTTCTTGCATTGCAACTCCACTTCAATAGCGCATTTCGACACTATTAATGGAGATTTTATTGTCGTGTTAATTAATTTAGTTGACTTAATATTAATGCACATACGTTTACTTTTGTAATGTCAGTTTTAATAGTGTATATTTGTAACCGTCAGCAGAATTGTATATATGAAATGCAATTTCTGCAACACACGTACTTGTTTTTGGCTGTAAGTAAACCTTTGAGGTAGATACCAGTATGTAGTGGCCTATTATGATAATCTGTACGCAATGCTTGTTAATGATTCCGCAAATGAACCAAATGAAAAATGTTGGCAATTTCTGCATTTACATTTAATAATAGTTATCATACTTCTTGCACGGCGTTTCATGCGCGTTTTACAACAAAGTGGTTCACATTCCTTTTGACACTTAAATATGTTATGAAGGCCTTCTAAAGACTGGGTTTACTACTCTATGGGGAACGATTTATTACGCAAACGGTTGCAAAAATTATAATTAGCTAGTAACCGATTATTATTTAATTAATTCTGTTCTTAATCAAATACTAATACCCATAATTAATTAGTTGATAAATTTTGATCTGATACTTTCATTTTTCTTTCTATATATAATATAACCAGCTTAATTAATATTTACTTAAAAATGATAAATTTAAAAAAAAATTAATTTAATTGTTTGCATATATAATTGTATGAATAAATTAAATTTTGTATTTTAAAAAGTGAAATATAAAATACAGTTTGACAAACGAATTAACTATGCAGGAAATTAACATGATAAGCAGTGGGAAACGTGTTATATGTACATAACATTTTACGCATATATTTTTGGTTATTTAATTGTCATAATAAGTCACAATGAACTAGTATCAACTTTAAAGGTTTACTTGTACCCAAAAACAAGTACGTATATTGCAGGAATTGCATTTCGTACATAATTTTCATTTGATAAGTGCATTAATATTCAACAAAACCGTCAACGCAATTAATTAATACGACCATAAAAATGGCATTAATGCTCTAGTGTCGAAAGGTGCTATTGAAATGAAGTTGCAATGTATGAAAAGTAGCAATAAAATAAAAAAAAAACTAACTGATTGCTGCTTATCAGCAGTTGGTTTTAAATAATATAATCAATCATAATAATCGGAATATGTTCAAACTATAACTCTACGCCTTATAATAATAAGGAGTAAAGCTCAGTGCAGTTGTACTATTATGCATACAAATCCTTGGGTCAGTTGGCGAATGAACACTGATTCTGACCTTTAAATTTGCAGGGTACGAGTTCAACACTTGGTACTTACAGTCTCAAAAAAATTATTTACGTATAATCAAATATAAGAAATAATTTCAAGACCACTAATGATCAGCCAAAAATTCAATTAAAAATTAAATAATAAAAAATTTTGTTGTAAATCATTACTGTACGAAAGCATCCTAAACTTGATAACAATTAATTCGTCACATTGAAGTCGTACATTTCTTCAAATTTATCATCACTAAGGAGATTTTAAAATCGATCACTCTTATATACATTACAACATTTCATTTTATCTTATGTCGCATAATTTATTTACATATTATGATATATGATAATAAATATATATATTATAACATATATAATATAATATTAACTTCTCATTAATATTTCAACTTGTGTGCTTTCCGCTTGTTAACCAGTTCTGGAACTGCCGGTACTGAATGACTATTTACAATAATAGCAGTATACAAAACATAATAAACTAAATGAATTTGTTCGTTATGTGTATTTATTACAAGTAATTACATATATACGTATATTATTAATAGTGTGCGCTATGCTATATCCAAAAGAGAAAGTATTATCCCAATACTGTTTCAGTTTATTTTAATAAAAACCAGAAACATAGAATCATAGCATATATTGTAATTCCAAAGATATAATGCACTCCAAACGGCTCACTTAAATTAAAAATAAAAATATTTCTTAATTCTTAATCTGAACTCATATTACTTTATTACAACTGAAGATTTATATAAAAATGCGCAATACGTTGTTCTGGTGTTTTTTTTTACTCTGATTACTTAGATCGCTGAGTGCTCATATCTTCCATATGTGCTCTACTAAGTTCTTATATATTCTAACTAAATTCTATATTCTTTTATGTTTCTTTCTAATATGTATTTATCATCGAACTTTTTAAATTCTAATTTGTTTATTGCGCTATTTAGACATATTTAAATAATATTTAATAAATTTGATTTTTGTTTCTTTATATCATAAAACTTCAATTATGTATAATTCAAAAAAATGATTTCTTAAAAACATGTGTAAAATGTGCACTACTTATTACGTCCAAACATAGCCTATAGTGTTTTTCTTCAGTTCAAAAATATTCCATTGTTCGGAGTCGTATCAAAACATAGCCTATAGTGTTTTTTTTCCAGTTCAAAATATTCCATACTTGTACGGAATCGTATCAAAAATGATCCGGTAATTTTCGACTATATATATATATAGAGTTAGATAGATATTATAACATAAATATATGAATAAAGAGGTTTTGAGGTTGTTCTTCTTTTGCTTTATTAATTCAATATCTTTAAGTTATACAAATAAATAGTTTATGATAAAACTTTATAACTACACTTCATTTTACAATTTTTAATAATATCGTTAATTTTTTTTACACATTCCAGCTGAACAACTTTCGAAAATTCGTCAATCACAAAAAGATTTCGAAATCAATAAATCCCCAGATTTCAAGAAATACGAGACGATGAACGCAGCCGAACTATTGTGTGCCAATTCAGATTTAGAAGTGGTGCAAGAAAATATATTTCAATTAAAGTCAGAAAAGTAAGTACAATGACAATTGTATCTAAAAGTGTTTATTATTGAATAATATTTTGGGTAAACATGAGTCGATTAATGACTCATAATGAAGCGCAAACAATGATATTGGCTCTATTTATTGCACACTTTTGTACTTTAAACCCCGCATAAGCCAATGAATAAAAATATATATATATTTATTTATACAAACAAAAGCCAATTTATCTTTTGGTAATTCTAGACAATTAATCAAATTAATTTGATAAAAAGATAACATTAAAAATAAATGTTTTGTTCATATTGTTGTGATTTAATTGTTAATTGTTAAAAACTTTTGAAATCTTATTTCAGAAATGTGGTAATATCATGCGATCGACGATTCCATGCTTTATAAATGTAGTAGAAGGGGACTTCAGATTGGAAAAAACATTTTAAACAATTTAAATTGATTTATTTTAAAAGATTTTTATGTAAATTATTTTGTAATTAATAAAGGATATAAAATTTTATATTTTCGTACAGATTTGAATGTTTCACAATTTCATTTTAAATTTATATAAACAGATTTATTTTATGTTTCAAATATATATTTTAAAATATATTTGTATATATCAGAGCTACTTAATTTTAAGGAAAACTTAAACATTACATTATTTGCTTATTTTCCTATTAAAAATTCAATAAATAAATGAGAGCGATTTAGTAAGCATTAAATCGTTATAATTAAAACCAAAATTAAGTGCATTAAACACAAATTACAAATAAAAAATAAAATAAAATATATTAATTAAGTATATATGTAATTTTGTAAGATCATGTGCATTATATTTTAAACTCCGCAAGGCCAAATTTAAAAAAGTTGATTGTACCAGTTTTTGACTACTTACATATATGCTGGTACTGCTTCAATTTATTTTAAATTATCATTTGCATGAGATACTTAAAATGTGAATATGTATCTATTTTTAAAAGATAAGAAAGAGTATTAATAATAGTCTTTTTACTAAAAACATAAAAACAACTTGAGCAAAGATCAATTATTGAAAGCTTTCAATATTGTTTTAAATATTGTATTATGTAAGAAACGGTATTCTATTTGTGATAGATATATATTGATAATTTAACTAGACTACCGACATTATAGCAAATAATAATGAGCTGCCAAGACAGGTTTCAATATATATATATAAATATAGATACGCTGACCAAATAGTGTAAGAAAAAATTAAAGTAAATGACTTAGAATATCGTTTAATTTCAGTAATAATTAATAATAATATAGTATGAACTTCATTTTTATAATCTACCTTCTATTGATTAGTTCTACATATTAGTAGTCAATCAATATCGTACCTAAATTATACCTTTAAATGAAAACCGTTAATGGGTTTTTAACTATATGTGTAAATACCTTTCAACTAATAATAAAATTGTCAACTTTTACACTACAAATTATTCTAGTTAAATCTAGAATTAACATTTAATACATATCCATAAAGTGTTAATATAAAAACAATTATTAAATGACAACAAAAGAATTTTTAAAAAAATTATTGAAATAGATCCGACCATATCTCGATATTTTGCAAGACTTTTAAGTTAGTCTCTGAGATTATAATAGCATAGGTTTTTTTTTTTTTTAAAGAAGTGAAAGTCAACTGTACTTTGCATGAAAAGTTGAAACTATGGGACTAGCAATAGGACGCAGTTATGAAAGATGCATACTTATGAGGTCATTCATGTATCACCGCTTTCGATGTATTTATTAAAGTTAACAAAATTTTGCAATTACATTTCATTTGATATTTAGTTTGGTGATCATTTTTTATATAATATTCGAAACGACTATTATTTTATTCTTAGATATTAAATATTAACTTGATCGCGTAAAGGGAATGCAAAGTGACCAGAATTGGCCAATAATGAATATTACATATCAGAAATCTAATATATAGAAAATTAGACTATTGAAAGTAAACGAAGTAAATTTAATTAAGTCAATTTAATTAAGTAAATTTAATTAAGTAAATTTAATTAAGTTTTATATGATGCTTTATTATAATAGAAAATATGAAACTGCTGTAAAAATGTACCTAAAAAATTTTACAAAGCTTACGGTGAGGATGTTGTGGTTGAACGCCGGACCCAGGATTAGTTTGCTCGATTCCGATCGATTTGGTGGGTTTGTAAGAGAATTGTCTATTACGATCTGCTGCAGTCTAGTACAATAGATAATACGGTATTCTATTGCTTAAAACTCGATATCGTAAAGAGAATGCAAAGTGACTAGTTCCATCATGACAATACCAAGGCACATACATCTTTCATGTCTCGGAACAAATTAACGAAACTTGGTTTGGAAGTTTTGATAATTTCATGAAAAAAGTAAGAAAAGAAAAGAAAAAAGTAAAAAGGAAAATGAATTTAAAATTGGTGAAATCGAAACAAAATATTTCATTGTTAATAGGAAAAAATGACGATTTCAACACCATATGACTACTTCAATAAAAGATAATTTTTAAATTTTGATATATAAATTAGCTAATTTAGGCACACTTTCACCGCTGCGTATTTTTCAATTTTCCCTCTCCCCTTATCGATAACCTTTTTGGCTTTCAAAACTACGACTGCTAATCAATAATCTCTTTAAAAAAATCATCTAAGTTAAAGGTTTTTCGACGATATGTACATAACATAGAAAATTTGTGGGCTAAAGACTTGATAGTAGTTATAAAGAACGATTAGAATTGACTGATTATTGTGTGGAAAGTTTAGTGTGACATTTTAGCTGTTGCGACAATCATGTGAATAATGCATTATCTTTTTATTTCAAATGTATTACAATACATATTAAAATGTTTAAACACAAATATTTTTTTGAAGTGCTTTTTGAATGTTTATGTAGTTTATATCAAGAAGATGTAGTAAGTTCGCAGTTATTTATTATACTCGTATATTTGAGAGTTTGGAATTAGTCTCTTTATATATTAACAGTTTGATTAATTTCCGCATGCCAACGTTATTAATGGTTTATAACAAATTTTAGCTTTTTATGTTCTATATTTTACAATCGATAAAAAAAATCAACTGTAGTGACCGGTGACCACATCACAAGAAAATGCGATGACCTGTGCAAGAGAAAGAGAAAGAGAAAGAACGGGGTACTAGCTCCCATTTGAGCAGAGCACTGCGCCCATGATGATCTGTGTAACTATGGATACAAATTGCAAACATAATATCTAAAAGTGCATAATGTTATGAGTACTACGGCGATTCTTAAAATTAGAAAATTTTTATATTATTTCGTTTTTACCTACTATTTACTTACGTTGCAGATATTGAGTCATCCTAGGCTGCGTCCATTATGTTCTCTAATGAACACAATCAGTGGCTTGCTGTTGTTAGTTGGTAGGGTAGAGTGCTTTTATATCATTAGTTACATGTTTTTCCACCAGAGATGCGGACGACCTTTACTACGTTTTCTACCAGCAGATACCGAATCAAAGAGCTTTCTAGTCTGTGCTGTATCATTCATTCATTTGACGTAACCAAACCAACAAAGCTGTTGAATTTGAATGTCCCGGTATAGTTCATACAGAACCTCGGTGCAACTTAATCAATATTCATTACCAATGCGTGCGGAGCCAAAGAAAAAAAAATAATATTTTTGAGATAATTTTTAAATATTTAGTGTAATACGTGAACTAAAAATTAGATCTGAAGTAAAATAAAATAAAAATAAATGGGATACTGGTTCCAACAAAGCCGAAAACTGCGACCATTTTTATTTTGCATGCCACTAATTGACACTATTTGAACTGAAGATACGCATTTTCTCTTTCGAATGAAGCCCAAAATTTCAGCTGTTGAGTATATCTTAATATCAGAATGCGAGTAAGAGTTTCCTCCCCAGTTTTCTTCTCCTCGCGAAGTTCAAAGGCCAACAGGCAAAGAATGTTATAATAGTTCTAATCCGTTTTCAAGCAGAATCTACGTTTTGTCTCCTCAGACAGACTCATCTTATTATCTTACGTGTTAACTCGGTAGACTTTGACAATATTTTTTCTGGCACTCTCACATTTGTGTTTATACATATAAATTTCTGTTTAAAGACAAAATTCGAATATAGTACATATTTGCATTCGAATATAAAAATTTTGTCAAAGTAAGAATAATATAGATTTCGAGTTAAGATGACAACGCATATCTATGACGAACCGTTGAAGAATCTGCTAACAAATAAGATAAAGTTTCTTACTTAAAACTAAATATTTCTTAGTAATTAAATTGTGTAGAAAATAATAAATGTGATTAAATTTATTTAATTAAATATTAACCTTAAAGTATTATTTTATGGACTACTAAAAACTGCAAATATTTACTAAAAAATTGCTATTTCAAAATATATGAAAAATATATACATACATATATGTATAAAGAAAAGTTTATTGCTTTGATAATTTAAAATAGTTGCCTTTAATTAATTGTGGTAACATATGTATGTAAATAAATATTTATTTAATGTGTTATCAGAATAAGATATAAATATATACGGAAAGAATTTTATTTGCCATAAGTTTGTCAGACACTTGAAAATGTGTGATTTTTCTAGCATTTTTTTTTGGGTTTGTCTTACTTAATTAATTGAAAAATAACAATTATTAATAATTTTTTTAACAGTTTCAGTTTGAACTCAGAAATAGTACAATAACTTTTCTTAACAATAAGATATTAATCGTATTATGTATAAGTAAAATTAATAACAGTGTTAAGTTTATATATTTTATAAACTAACAAATCATAGCTTTTTAATACATGTAAGTAAATATTTAATGATATATGTATTTAGTTTTTATTAACAACAGTTTTTAAAATAAATGAATCTAGAAGGAAATAAAACCGGAAGAAACGTTCTTAAATTAAACTCTAAATAACTTAATATAAATAAAAAAAATTTTATTATTATTATTATTTATTATTATTTTATTATTATTTATATGTATTTAGTTTTTATTAACAACAGTTTTTAAAATATTAGAATCTAGATGAAAATAAAACCGGAAAAAATGTTCTTAAATTAAATTCTAAATAACTTAATATAAATTTAAAAAAAATTATTATTATTATTTATTATTATTTTATTATTATTTATATGTATTTAGTTCTTATTAACAACAGTTCTTATAATAAATGAATCCAGAAGCAAATAAAAACGGAATAAAATGCTCTTGAATTAACTTAACATAAATAAAAAAAATTTTATTGGCAGTTTAGATAGGAAATTGTAACTCAAAAATATGTGTATTAAATTAACAACTGAAAATAATAAAACAAAAAACAATTTATCAATAAAAAAATACTATAATTAACACATTTAAGGTCACTAATCTGATAAACAATTCATAAAATCATATCCATATAGTTTTTTTTATTACATGAAAACTGCTCTTTACTTCAGTGTTTACCTCAAAACTGGGTTATTTTTTTTATTAGTTTTGTTTATTCATGTTAGTTAGTAAATTCGTTTTTTATTAATCTTTTGTTAAATTTCATGGAATATGCCAAATATGTTGTAATGTTTTTGTTTAGAGTCATTGTAAGTAAAATTTTACACGACACCATCTGCAGTTAATGAAAAAACTCGAAATTATGAACAATTAAAATGAGTTAAATTATTATATACTAATACTCACTCGTATATATATATATCTGAACGTGTATCTGAATGTGTTGGAGGTATCTGTATATGCAAATATATTAAAGGTTAAAATTATTTGAAATCATGCAAGCCTTAATCTTACGAAATGTGGGTGTATTTATAATTTACATAAGGCACAATAGTTGAGTATTATTCTTCGTTTACCACAAAATTCACGGTAATTATTAATAAAACGTGAAAGTCATTAATTTAAAACACCAAAAAATATTCAATTTATATTTTTAGCAATTTAACAACATAAACAAATTTTTGTCTATTTTTTTTTCTTTATTGAAAGAGATTAAAGATAAAACGAAATATTGAACATTTATTTACATTAAAAGATACTTTCGATTTTTGATAAGAAATTGTATTTTATATATTTAACTACGTTTTCATTTCTAAAACTTTAACACGAGTAATCTCTATGGCATTTCCTTGGCATAAACAATAAATTGTAAAAGCTCTAATAATATAATATTTAAAGTATAATTGCTTTCTTTTCTATTGCAGTATGGTGGAAATAAAATTCGTAATATAGATATCAAAAAGTTGCATCAAATGTTATCAAAATTCAAAACTGTGACCATCGCTATTTTTTACTTAAAATACACTTATTCGTAAACTGATTCAGATAAGATTAGATATTTGCGAATGTATTGAAGCTGTCAATACACAAAAATATGAAGCCGCGAATAATAAACAAGAGCAGTAAGACTTTTTTTGATACACTCTACTTGTTCTGGAGGTATATTTAACAAGAAAGTCAGCTAAAATTGCAAAGAGAAAATTTTAAAATGTCTAATTTAATCGATATAGCGAACGATGTTGAGTATTTTTGTTTATTTGTTAATATAATTAAAATTAATAAAGAGGTTTTTTCGAAAAATAGTAAACTACAACAACAAAAATTCTTTCATATATTATTTTAATTAATTGAATTTGACCAAACAGCTGCTTCAAGTATTGCCAAATACCCATCATTAGTGGTCTTGAAAATAGTTCTTGTATATAATTATTCGTAAATAATTTTTTTAAAACCCTGCCAAATTTGAAACTCAGAGCCAGTGTTCATTAGCCAACTGACCCAAAGCCGTACTTGACTTTTATATTGGCACATTTTTCTGGAGTTTTGTTAATTTGCTGTGAAAGTTTGAAACTCAGAGCCAGTGTTCATTAGCCAACTGACCCAAAGCCGTACTTGACTTTTATATTAACACATTTTTCTGGAGTTTTGTTAATTTGCTGTGAAAGTTTTTAATGACTAATCCAGTTGCTGAGTTATATTAGAACAAAATCCTAAAACCAGCTGTAGAATAATTGAATTAATTAATTATATATTATTTTTAATTGTTAAATTTCAATACTATTCTGTTGGTACAGGCATTATTTGTTGCATGCTTTTATATTATATTATATATTATTATATTATGAAATATTATTCTATGACCTACTCTAGGAACGTAATACCGAGAAAGTCATGCTATTGTTACTCCACGATTCGCACGAGTGAGATCATATATTTTTGGAATATAAGTTGTAACTTAACGCCATTTTTAAGACGAAAGTAAAATTAATAACAATATTTTTTTGATATGATAAGTGTAACAATTATTATCGGACGTTCCACCATCGTATTGGATTCCAATTTTGTATATCGCATGTATACGCGTACTGGAACACGTCCTGAATTCAACAAGTTAAGTGTTTTCTGTGACTAATGTCCTCAATTTTCCTTGGAAAATAATAAGCACCTCAGTTGAACTTATTAAAATAAATGATTTTAGTGTTTTCCACTGTAAATAATTTGTGCACAATAATCAGCGATCTTGATTTTCTCCCGGAAAAAATGGGCACATTTATCAAACTAAGTTTTTGAAGTATTTCCTAGTATATCTATAAAAAATTAATTATATCAATGTTTTCTATAATAGCTAATTTTTTGGATAACAATCGATGTTCTTGGTTTTCTCACGCAAAGAATGGTCCTAAGACTTAAAATACGTCTTTCAATTATTTATGAATAAATAAATAAAGAAAAATCCTGGAACCAAAAAATTTTAGTAATTTTTTCCACAAATAATTTATCAACAGTAATCAATGCTCTTAATTTATCATGAAAAGAATGAGCACCCTAGTTAAACCAAGTTTTATAAATACATATATAAAATGTATTTTAACCAAGTCTCTATATAGAGAATTGTATTAGAACCAACACTTTAATCATTCCTATTATACAACATTTGTGGAGAGCAATCCTTTTTTTTTTGGTTTGCAGTAGCTACAGTGTAAGACTTGAATCCGTTAAAACCACCTCTTAGGAAGAGGTGAAGATTTCTACAGCAATGTGGAAACTTTATTCCAATAATTAGAGAAGAGAGATAAGACCAGATCAACTTAATATCTAGTGGTCTAGGTTCATCTAAGCCAGAAAGCATGGGCATGAATTAGGGAGAATGAAAGATATTGAAGGAGGTGGTGTTACGGCTAGAAAACGGAGGTGAGATTAACTTTGTGACCAGGATCACGAAAACGGTTATTGAGGTGGGTAACGTGGACTGGACAGCAATGTCCTTGATTTTCTGGTGAAAGAAGAGGTCACCTCGGCTGAGTGATGAATTAGTTCCGATTTAGTTAACATAAATACAGATCAGTTATAGTACATAGATTAAAGTTATCTATCAGAAAGAAATTAATTTTATTAATTTTTTTTTAAATAATTCTAAGTTTTACCTATAAAGTGACTATTTTTGACTATTTTTAAAGAAGATACCATACATTTCAATATTAGAAATTTATTTTATTTACATAAAAAATGAAATATTTTTACCACAACGAATATTAATTTTTTCATAAATATTTACTCAAATTTGTAGCTATAGACAATGGTTTTGATAAGCGCTTCTGTGTATAATTTTTTTAATGCTTTTTTTGCAATTATGATAAGATTTTACCTGTGACTATTTCTGTGTAATGAGTTAATATTAATTTTCTACTGCGGACAGTTCGATTTCTCTTTTCAGTCAATAAAGAATAAATTCTTCATTAAATTTTTGTATTTGAAGGTATTTTGTTTAATAATTAAAGATCATGTCAAGTACATAAAGATTATTAGAAGTATAAAACTTTAACACAAAGATAATAATAATATTAATGTTTAAAAATAAATAAATGCGTTTTTTATGATTTTTATTTTCAATAAAATATAAATGAATTTTCTTTATATAATCGGAAAATATTCAAATGTTCAATGGTTTAATGGTTCAATGGCGTGAATATTACTTAATTGTAAAAGAATTTGAAAAGAATTTGATAACGAGAAATCGCCGTAATATTTTGTTTTTATGTATGTGACTATGTGGGTTTTAAAAAAATAATTGTACGCAAATACTTTACGATATTGAAACATAACATCAACCAGAGTTCTTTATCTAATCTGTAAAGATATAAAAATAATATTAAAATCATATTTTCATTTAACTAAAAATTTAATCGGAAATTGCTTTTCTACCGAAAGAGTTTGGTTTTTTTGCAAAGCTTTTAGTTTTTAGGCAAATGTGAAATATTTAATTGTAATTCTTCACTGATATAATATAGATATTTTCTTGTGATTGTTAGAAACGAAATTACTTACTGTGCCTTCTTTACAATGCCACAAAATGGTTATGATAAAAATTTACCAAATGGTCATATCGATTCAAAGCCCACCTATGCTTTGCTACATATGGCCAGCTTTAAAGTGAAAAGTGAAAGTGAAGTGCGTAATCCTAAGGAGAAGTTGAAAGCACTTGTTGAATTGGATAAAAATGGTGGCATTTGGCCACACAAGATGTATATGTGCTTCAGTGGTCAATGGTTGGTAATGTTGGATAGTGATATGAAGGAAATTGAGAACTTTCCAGGTTCTTTGATTACCGAACCGACAGCGTTTATTAGTGAAGATCCATTGGAAACTTTTAGTAATTTGTTAATATTTACTGTACCGGGAGTTTCACTGGGCACTACAGAAATGCATATATTTCAGGTAAAAATATTTTGTTTAATTCATTAACTACATTAACTAATTCCACTGAGTGATATGTAGGTTGCTGATGTCTCTGCAGTGCTTTTAGTTGAAGATTTAAAACAATTAAGTAGCGGTAAGGTCATTACCGTTGATCGCAATAACACGCCAATAAAGTTACCGAAACCGGAACGACCTGTACATAATACAAAAGATCAGTATGGTATTGCAGTTGCAGCTGCGGGTGTGGCTGCGGAAAAAAATGCACATGATCGGGAGCAAACGTTGCGTGATACGCAGGTGTTAAATCATTGTTTCGAAGATATTGAACGATTTGTCGCACGATTGCAGTACGCTGCAGAGGCCTTACGGGAATTGGAATTACATCAAAATGAACACAATCCGCATGGAGAAGGTTTACTTATGGTGCGTTCACGCCCACCATTTGAAAAGGAATTTCAAGATATTTTCGCAAAACATAAATTGGGCTTCAATTATGTAGTGAAGCTACAAAATCATTTTAGTAACGCTGCAGAACCTATAAAAAATATGTTTGTGTCCTTGCACACTATTGTTTCGGTATGCAATAATGTTTACGCTGATGCTATGATACCAGAAAATGTAGTCAATCCTTTGTTAAAGCGAGAAACTGTTAATTTTCTTAGTTCATGTTTGAGCGTAAAAGAGATTGAGTTTTGGCAATCTTTAGGACCCAATTGGAATTTGCCAAAAGATCAGTTCAAAGATCACAAGAGTTCATATCATCCAATATTCTATGATGACTGGTCACCTGATTGGGTTGTTGATGAAGAAGTGCCATATTTACCACCAGCAATGAAAAAAAGTGCACCCTCTCCAATATTAAGTAAGAATGCTACATGGTTAACACGCCTCAAGAGTAGGAATGTAAAAATCGCAGAAGTTCTTTATGATAAAACTGGACATAATGATAAAGAATTGAATGTAATTGCTGGAGAATATCTTGAGGTGCTTATTTTTATATAATTATTATGTTTTTATATATCAAATTAAAAAAAAATAAAAATAATTGTATCATAATAGATAATAGATGATTCACGTAACTGGTGGAAAGCACGTAATGCGGCTGGAAGTATTGGCTATGTGCCGCATACAATTTTAATTCCGCATAATTTTGAAGAACAAACCAATTATATGGGTAGAGATACAGATTCATTATCGTCTTCAGTTTTTGAGAATGGTAAATATATAAACAATAACAAATAATGCAAGTAAGCATTACTTATTTATTATTTAGAACACAACAATCACAACATATATCGCAATACTCTGAGCGTGCCAGCGGCTGAGCGATCGCAAACAGATGTAGCAAACAGATCGTCTGGTATGCCACGTTCCTATAGTATGCCCAATGTACCTGTACCACCACCAATGCCACCACCAAGCGACAGTGAACCAACAACACCAACAGATACATTAAAAAGAAATATGGCTGCTGCAGGAACATTAGCGGGTAAGCTTTGCATCTCTTACCATTTAAAAGCTAAAATATGACATTCTAGTCCATAATCAAATTTAAGAAAATGTGTATTGCTATTATTGGCTTGATTCAGATTCATAGGACAACTTGATTAGACAATTTAGAGATAGTCAGTTTAAGGAATTTTTTCCACTAATTTATATGCCGGTAAAGCTACTTTTCGAGGTAACGAACTTACAACTTTAAAGTTGTACATTTTTTTACTACGTTATCTAGGGCTAACTACTATAAGTAATTTTTCCACACATTATTATTATTTAATGTAGAAATTTTTTAACAGCCCGAATATCACAAGAACGGAGCCCTATTGTCATATAGTCTAATGGAAAGAGTTTCTAGAAGTAATAGTTTTTATTCAAATTTGTTGTTAAATGTGCGTACCAGGAAATCGGAACTGTGCCATATTATAAAACTTTTTTATTAAAATTTATTTTATTAAAAAATGATTTTATAGACAAATTAAAAGATAAAATTTTTTGTTAATAATATCTATTATATAATTGTTAAATTATAAAAATTTTATTTTATTTTATAAATTTAAGCAATGCGTGCTCGGAATGAAACCAATGATGAGGCTTTAATGCTGCAAAACGAAATGAATGATGAACTGAAATATACGTTACAGCAACGGGAGCGTCGTAGGGACTTGGAAATTCTAAAAACTCCACAGATTTACCTTGATCAAAATTCCAAACCAAATGAAGTGGAGAATTGGCTACGTGGTAAAGGTTTCTCTGATGTGATTGTTGCCAAATTACGTATTCTAAATGGTGAAGAACTGTTTGCTTTGCCTCCTCATGTGATCGAAGGTTATTTTGGTCAGAAAGAGAGCCGACGTTTGATCTCACAAATTGTTTTGCAAAAAAATATTTCAGAGGTAATTATAATATTTTATTTAAATATTTATTTTATTATTTAATACATTTGTTTTTGTTTAAGTATAAAACAATTCGATCATCAGAGTTGTCGGCAAAATTAGCTAAAGCCAGGCAAAAAGCCGATACAAATGGCAACGACCCCAATGAGATATTTTAAATTAGTATTTTTTTTCGTATATATGTATATATCTATTGTATTCAATTTTAAATACATAAAAATAATATTTATTTTACTGTTGTATTTTATTATTGTGGCCAATTTAACCAAAGCTAATTTTTAATTTTATTCATAAACTTAATTATTATTTAAAATAAAGTGTAACTTTATTAGAATATAAGTATGTGTATGCATACAATCTAATAAAAAATAAAAATTAAATTAAATAATGAACGAATATTTTTCATTTTGTTCTCATTTAACTATTAAAATCCAAAATATTTTTTACAGCAAAAATTAATATCTAATAAAACTGGTTTATTGTATATAAAATTAATTTTAAGAATTTTTATTAAACTACAGTACTTTTAAAAATACTGTATAAAATACAGATCATGATATGATATATGGACTATTAAAATTATATTTATTTTATATACATTACATTATATACATTATGAAC
Source organism: Teleopsis dalmanni (assembly GCF_002237135.1). NCBI lineage: Eukaryota > Metazoa > Arthropoda > Insecta > Diptera > Diopsidae > Teleopsis > Teleopsis dalmanni. Next base: position 168,865,694 of record NC_051847.1, read on the forward strand.
GCAATAACAATTTAAGTGTATTTTTGTATTAATTTATGAACTTATATTTTATATAGTTAGTAAGTATATTGTTCGTATTTACATGTACTAACCACAGAGTAAATATATACTTATTCTTTGTCGCAGCACTAATTCTTATAATGACTTGGGTATGTAGTAGATGTGCATATATATAGGTATGTATATTAAGTGTAAAATACCGAATTAAGCCTTTAAAACTTGACTTTTGACTTTGAGTTTTGAGTTAATTTTTATATTTGTATGATCCAATATAACAAAAAATGAAAATATTAAGATGATCAAGATTATTGAGATAAATGAAGTAATAGTTTGCGTTAGGAACCCAATACTAAGTTTGATCGTTCAGCATTTATTACATCTCTTCAAGACATTTAACATATACATTATTTGAATCGAAGTCTTTTGTTACATATTTATGGATACTATTCAACGGTCACTGATAAATGTTAATGGCACGTTTAAGTATACTAAGTTAATCTACTACGTTTCCAATTATGGTATTTAATTTACAAATATAGGAATTTATTGGTAGCAGAAGTAAAGAAGTATCGTTTTATGATGTTGTAGGTTCTAGTAACCAATTTAAAATCATTTGCAAAAGACATGTTAGAAAAAAAAAACTGAATGTTTGAGTGCCTCATAAACTGGCTGAACATTTAATAGATTGGTTGTATAAGAGTATAGACGTTGTATGGGTTTATGACGTTGTAGGTTCTAGTAACCAATTTAAAATCATTTGCAAAAGATAGTTTAGAAAAAGAAACTGGATATTTGAGTGCCTCATAAACTAGCTGAACATTTAATAGATTTGTTGTATAGGAGTACAGAAGTTGTATGTCTTATTTAACTACTGTCTTATTTAAAATTTATTTGCAAAAGATATATTAGAAAAATAAACTGAATAATTGGGTGGCTCGTAAATTGAGTAAACAGATTATTATTTTTATTTCCTTGGTGTATTTACAATGTATTTATTATTATTATTACAATGTATTTATGTATTATAATTTAAGTAAAGACATCGCTCTTAGTAAGAGCATAGGGCGAAGAGTAAACAGATTGGTTTCCTTAAGCGAATCTCTTTTAGTATATAAAAAAAAATCTGAGCCAATTTTTAAATACACGGTAACAATTATAATGATGGGACAATTACAACGAAAATGTTATATGCTTTTTTTGAAAAAAAAAATAATAAGTAAGTTGTGAAAAATCCGGTATTACTAACAAAAAATGCTGAGTACTTATTGGGAATACAAGACTATCTTTCATTTTGACAAGCATTACTTCATCAGATCTATTTATATAAAATCTCCAATGTAGTAAATTCTCAGAAATAGTTTCGATTATTGTATTCTGAACTTAGTATATTTGAAAAAATAACCTATCGGACAAAAATGGGCTGTGAGAAAAACTCTGGACCAATTTTTCAGTCATAATATTGACATAAGTCATGCTTAAATCATTTATTTCGCTGTTTTAATTCATACTTAAGTCCATTTTAGAGGTAAGTTACATCCAGTTTTAGTTAATTATAAAATACTCATTTATATGATATTTATATGAATTTAATATAGTATTTAAAAGTATTTGAAAATTTTTAATTTTTTTTTGTAATTTTCAGCAATTTTTTTTAAAAACTCTCTTTTGATCAAAATTTCTGTAAAACTTTTTTTTGTGATTTTTTGTATATCAGTACGTTATTACCTTGCAAACGAATTTTGTATCTATCACGCGCTGTTTTGTTTTATTCAGCCTTTGAAGTGAGGTACCTACCGTTTTTTTATTGACAAAAACGGGCACATGAGTATCAATAATTAAATTTGTGTTACTTCTAAAATTTTTATATTTAATTTTAATGAATAATAAATAATCAGATTTATTATATATAAATTGGAAATATATTAACTATATTATTATAGCAAAAATAAACAAACAATTAGGGTTTTGATGTAGAACATAAGCCACAGAGCTAAACCATAAATTAATTACAAAGAGCATTGATCTTATATTTAAGTGGATTCGGTGCTTTATTTTAATTAAATATTTTTTTTTGGTTAATAAACAAATATTTAAATAAAATCAGGTTATACAAGATGCAATGGTGAAGACTAATATTTGAACGCGCGAAATGAACAAATTTTTACGTTAATAGAAGTAAAAAATAATTTTGTAAATAATCAAAAAATAATTTTAATTAATATTTAAATTAATACCATTTGTTTGATAGAACCTTTATTGAGAAAATTTTCCATAATTGTTGAAAATTAGAAAAATCGTACAAATTCTATGCAGTCATTTGAAGTATAAATAATTAATAATGTAGAATAAATTTAATTATTTACTTGCGTAGTTAATTTAATTCATAAAATTGTTTACCCTTGACCGAGTTGGTTAAGTCACACTTTTGATAGTCACAATTTACATCCAGTCTAGACCTTCTCTTACAATTATTCTTACCTCAGCACTAAATAATGCGATTACAACTGCGATGTGGTCGTATTGACTGGTCATTAATTAAGAGTTCGGCGATTCTTAAAAACTCCTAAAATGGTTAAAATATGTTTGAATGACAAAATAAAATATCTTCAGTCAAAAAAGTATATTTGAAAAAAAGTAGTACTATCTATAATAATACTTTTTTAAGTGATTGACGGAATCGTAACTTTTCATTGCATTTATGAAAAATAATGAATAAAAAGTAAATACAAGCGTAGACTAACAATTTTTAAATTACAGCAGTGCAATAATGTAACTAAGTATTTTGTCTGTAGTTTTTCTAACACCACTTGAATTTACAACATCTAGAAAGACAACATTTTTAAGGAGTGCATTGGTTACGGACAGATTTGTGTGTCTGTCGCTGGCAGATTAACAACAACAGCAACAGCATCTCAAAATGAGGCAAGACTTACCAGATACGCTTTTGGTTTTTATTTTCATTTGTTGAACATATTGTATTTATATGAAAGTAATTGTGTAATACAGCATTTGTAATGAGATTTTTAGAGCTGAACAACTTATTGCATACAAATGTATATGGTAAAGCTGATACATGTTAATCCTGTCTATTTTAGTCCTGTAATTGCAGACATCTTACGTCAAACCTTAACGCTAAAGCGGGTTTAACGAAATGTATGATTCCTGATTCCCGGAAATTGTAATTAAAAATTTGATACTGTTTCAAAATAAGACTTATTTAGATTTATGTAAAATTTTGTAACAGTCTATAATATCTCTAATATAATAATTTATGCAATCGATGTCTGACTGAAATCTATTCTATTCGAATTCTTCAAATAGGTTAGGAATTAATGTTCTACATATAACTTTTATACGAGTTCATGTAGAATTTGAAATGTGCAATCTGATTTATTGCAGTTTTCAAAGCTGTAAATGACAAATGTTGACTGATTTATTTTTTGTAAAAAAATTCGCTTAAATTATTTTTTAATGTTTACAAAAAACGGCATTGAAATGCTTAAGAAAATGTTTTTTTTATTTTTAAATTTAACGCTCAAATTATTTTCTGTTCTAGTACAAAATAATTTTTAGTTTAGTTGAAGTTGAAGTTTGAAGTTATAGTTTTGAATTAGTTCCAAATTAGACAAAAATTTTTATATTAAATTTGTAAAATTTGTAATATAATTTATAGAAGATCACATATGTGAAAAGAAAAAAATATGAAGTTCTCTACTAATACTATTGTTTTTAGCAATATTCAGGTTCGTAAAAGCCTTTAACAACCTAAATCATAAATTGAAATAAATGAACTCGCAATTATGTCAATCTATAATTCTAATTGCTATTTGAGAACCACTAACAATTATAGACAATATGATATATAAGTTAATGCTCGTAGTCTTCCAAATCCGGCCCCTAATAGATACAATAATTCTTCAAGAAATCATGTATTTTAATTTTGTTTTATAAACAAAAAAATCTTCTAATCGTCTTCTAAATTGATCGGTGAATTATATTTTTTTCATATTATTATTGAGACATATTAACAAAAAATATTTCTTTAAAAAAATATTAGTACAGTAATATTAAAGTATTATATATATTATATTAGTATTAATAGTATTAAAGCGTATATCATATTTATGGTTTTTATAAACAAACTCCATCTATTTAATCCTCTAATATTTGCTATAGTTTGGTTAGATATCTTTGTTGAAACATTATTATTGTTTAATTATTTTTAAAACGAGTCAATTTTTCAATTATATAGAACGAAGTTAATTACTATTTTAAAACGTTTATTGATTTATGTATGTAATTAAAAAATTATGCAAATTAAAATAAAATTCAGTTGCCTACATAACATAGGTGTATAAATGCTTAATTGCAATTAATAACTGAAGGTTTTGGTTGTTGAAAAGAAAAATTTCTTATATTTTAAATGGAAGCTAGAAAAGCTAACTAATATTTTTAAAAGTACCAAGTAATATACAAAAAAATAAATTAAATTAATTATAACTTAGTTTGAGGTTAGAGCACAATTCAAGTATATGAGCTATGAGGAGTTAAATACTGTTTCCTATTTATATATGCATATAGTATATATTAATTAATTTACTGAGTTCACTACCAAGCAATAGTTTTAAAAAAAACTTTTGAAAGATATCAAATTTTGTACTGTAAAATAAAATAAAAACTTCATTAAATTTAATTTATTGTTTTTATTAAAATTTGAATTGTTTCCTTCAAAATCGTTAAATAAACTGCAATAAAATCCTTCATTCTGTCGGCTGACATTTATCTCTTAAACTAAATTCATTTTTGTGACTTTTAAATGATAAAATTATTTCTCGAAATATATTTCAGTAAATGTTGTGCTTAAGGAATGCTATTTTCATTGTGAGAAATGAATGTTGATAAAGAAAATTAGATTCATAATAAAAATTAACGAAATTTTTCATTGATCAAGACAAGTTTGCTAAAAGATAGAATTTCGTATTTCTTAAAATTTAAAAATTTATTAGTCTTTCAAAATCGCAATTTTTGAATTCAAATCCGTTATTATCAAATCCGTTATTTTTAATCTAAATATACAGACATACTGTGAGATTGAGGGAACCCCCAACATTTGACAAATTCTCAAAAAGCTGCTTGTGTCGATTGGTGCACAAAAATGCTCAAGAAGTATAATGGCGGTGGTTCAAAAGATGTTTATAAGGTTGTCACAGGTGACGAATCATGGATATATGCGTATGAGCTGGAAGGTAAACAGCAATCGACTGTATGTGTGTTTCAAGTTGAACCAAATCTAACAAAAGTTGTTCGTGTTTGAAGCACTTCGAAAAAAATGGTCCCTTGTATTTTCGGGAAAACTGTTCATGTGGCAACTATACCATTACAGAAACGTAAAACGGTCAACTCCGAATAGTATATGGCCATTTGTTTACCAGAACTCTTCAGTGAAATACGGAAAACAGACATGCGCCATCGGACCATTCTCCTTCTCCATCAAGACAATGCGAGTGCTTACACATCTCGTCTAACAACCGACTATTTGAACATTCAATAAATCGAATTGGTGGGTCATCCGCCGTACAGTCATCATTTAATACCGAATGATTTCTTCTTGTTCCCGTCAATGTCAAGAATAAATTGCGTAGACTGTAGAGTTGTCTGTAGAATATTGGAAAAAATGCTTTTGTAATTGGTTCGAACATATGGAAAAGTATATTAATCATAAAGGGGTATACTTCGAGAAACAATAAGAAATTTTCAACGACAAGTTAGTATTTTTTCATTACTATTTATATTTTCTCGAAATATAAATAGTGACCCTCATATAACACATAATTAAATCGGTATGAAAGATGTTTTCCAAGCGGCAGAACGTAACTAACGACTAAAAAGTCTGCAACAGCAGCCAGAGCGCATCATATAGTCGTTACTTTAACTTAACATGATTAATTATATAATTTTTGGCGTTACTTTAAGTATTGTGTTTATATTTAATATTTTATTCATTGCATTTAATATACTCTTATTAACAGAATTGAATAGAGTATAAAGAAAAATAATTGAAATATATTTAACATATTAAGATTGTTGTAAATAAATGCAATTTTTTTTTTTGAAAACTAATACAGTAATTATATTATTTTTTTAAAATTTTAAATTACATAGGTCTAATAAAGTATTTGTTGCAAAATCTAATTAATAGTTATTTAATTATGAGAAATTTTTTTGAATACATGAACTGACAGTTTTTCTCACTTAAAAGTGTTTTTTTTTTAATTGAAGAGGCAAAAACATCTACAATAAATTCATTATTAATTAAGTTCATATAATTATTTCACATAACTTTTTGTTGATTAGTTACTATAAGTAACTAAGGAAAACTGTGTATTTCTTTAGATATAACATATGATATTACTAATCTTAACATTGATCGAAATTGTTAGTGCTTTAAAAATTGTTTTATTCATAAATATTTAATTTCGAAGTATCAAGTTGAGATACGTCTCTTTAAAATTTTTTTATCAATTATATTAAAAAAATATGATTATTTCCCAGTAGATATGAGGTCTTATGAACAAATATGTGCAGTTCTGATGAAAAAAATGATAGAAGAACATTTCTTTGCAAAAAATGTTCGGAAAATAATGAGGTATATCATATACTATATATACTTAAGAAAATTAAAATATAATTATATGAAAGATATCTCATTTTTCGAAGTATAATTGGAAATTAGAAAAATCGTCTATAAAATACCATTACTTTTGGGTGAATTTAAGTATCAGTACATATTAGGTAGCATATTATACGAATTTTAAAATGGCAATTGTTTGAATAAATGTATTTAAATTAACCATTTTTGAGATATAAAAGGTATTCTGAACCCACTATTTTTTGTTTTGGTGGCGTTGCCTTGAATATTCCGCATCTCGGTAATTATTTAAAATAAAACCTCACTCCACATATGAGTTTTTTTGTTTTTCGTTGGTGTGAAACACTCAATCTAATATATTTTATGTAATATAATATAATAACATGTTTATGTATACACATTTATAAAAAAAAAAATTAATTGTAAAAACATTTTTTATCCCGAAAAATTGCTTATAGGAGAAAAGAGTTCGTATACAATACCATATGCTTTAATAGAAAATTAATGTTTAACTTTTAAGAGATACTTTTATATTTAACACTTTTAGTTAATAATTACTGAGTTTACAATATTAACTTTATTTACATTCATTTCTTTCATCCCATACATAATTTACTGGAAATACGAGATGAGCGGTATTATAAATTTTTGACTGATGTCTCTGAGCAACTTTAAGTGGAATTATTTTAGTGAAATTACGAACATTTAAGGAAACAATAATTTATTTTCTATGCTGAGTTTCAACTTTTACTAAATTATCACTACATGCTATTCATTGGTTGTTGAGTGGTGTTTTAGTATTACTAATCTCTTCGAAAAAAAAGTCAATTAATACGTATATTGCACAATTTCTTATAGTTATAACCAAATTGTAATTATTAGTATTTGGATCTGATAATTAAAAAAAAATTGAACTTTTGAAATTATAAAAGTACAATTGATGAAACATATATAAATGAAGTAATAAACATTATCCATAGTTCCTACATAAACAATTTTACATGCTTCAAAGATGTTTACTAAAATACATTTTAAAGTTCCAGTATTTAAAAATGGATTTATATAGTGTTAGACATCACTAATTACTAGCAAAATGTATGGCTAGAACAATTATGAACTTTAGCATTGGATAGATGCATTACATATACAGTTTACAAATGATATCTACAGTTTACAGTTTTTTCAAATGATATCTACTTAGTATTTAGTTTTATCTGAATTTAATGATGGGATAATTTTTATGCATTTTAGTCTATTAGTGTTTACTTAATGTAGAAATTATACTTACTATAGTGTAATAGTTTGTTATTACAATAGTTATCTACCGTCATTACACTAATGAAGTTTTAATAAATTATGTTATAATATAAAAAGTATGATATTGAAGAGATTTATAACTATAAATATAAACATATATATATTTTAAAAGTTTTCCAGAGATCACATTAGATTAAAAGAACACATTAGATTATCTTAACAATTACTTATGTTAATACAAAGAAAGAATTAGAAAAAGAATCGAACTTTTTTTATATAAAAACACTTTTTAAGTATTTCTGTATTTGTGATCATTAGTGCTGAGTTTTTACTGGCATTTATCGTTTGTATGTTATTATATTCTCATAAATGGAGCATATGGGCTCTGTTATCAATTTAAATAAAAACTTTAATTTATTAATAGATAGCATGTCGTTCCAATGTCTCTAAGAACTTTGGAGGTTTCATAGGTATTGACCTATTCTGTAAAATTATGTTTTGATCTCCTGAGATGATGTTCACATATTATGTTATTTATGTTAATGAAACACTACAAAGCTCCATTTCTAATGTTAGATATAAATATTGTAAGATGATTATTCAAATTTCATGAAATGAAAAGTACATGCAATCACGTTAGCACAGAATAATAAAGCAATTTTTGAAATAACTGACAAAAGCATTCTTCACAAGATCCTCTATTAATAAGCGAGAATTGCTGCATATACATTATTGGGCTCTATGATCTTAAGCGCTATATTGACATTATTGAAAAACTTGAAATTCAGTGGCTTTGTTGGTTTTTCTATATTGCTAGGATGAAAGACAATACTCATTAAAAAGTATGAGCATTGAAAAGATAGGATTAGATTGAGGAAACAATAATTGCATATTTTATGAAAGTTTGAAGAATGAGGATCACATGCCGAAACTTGGCCATGAGTTGATATGGCCAACTAATGAAGCAGACGATAAGTAGAGCGTATAAAAACAAATACGTTAAATGGACTATGTTGCAAGCGTTGTATTATCATAATTATATGATTTCGGCAGACGGCAAAATCGCCACAACTGTAAGCTTTATATATATGGTTGTATATATAATTACACCAGTTAATAAATTGCTTTGTAATACAACAAATTTCAAAACGAAATAATAAATAAAACTAAATACTACTAATTATGTTATTTATTTTTTATATCATTTAAGATCTAGGAAATATTTTAATTTTTGTGGTTAATTATTTTTTTGACTTATCACTTATTTTTACATTTGAATGATTTTTCTTTAAATGAAATTGACAATGAGTTTTATATTATTTAAACGCTTTTAATCATTTATATATAATTTTTAAATAATATCGTTTACAAAAAATTTATATATGTTATTATAATTTTGAATTATTTATTAATTATTTATGTAATATATAGGTTTTTAATTAATTGTGTGTTATTTATATATTATTTTTTATATTGTTTACAAAAAATTTATATAATTATAATTTTGTATTACTTATAAATTATTTTTATAATGTATAGTCCTCAGGGACCACAAGATAAATCCGATCAAAAAATACATAAAGGATAGAACCCTGAAATTATTTATGAATACTGACAGGCTTACCAACACCGTTTTATAGAATCTTAGGATCCTCGGAGAGGTATGCAGATTTGAGGTTAGTTATTACTTAGTCTGATGAAGTGATAAACAATAATTACTTCACCTCGCAGTTAGTAGAGAGTAATAGTGATCAAGTGTACTGACTCAACTAGCCTGCATATAATAATAATAAAGTATTATTTCGTACAATAAAAATAAATACTATTTATAACAATTATGTTGATTTCTTAAAACTATTATCTATCTATACTACGGTTATGATATGATATGATAAGACAAAAGCAATACAAAATTAAAACTGATATTAAAGAAAAATTTATATAATTATAACTTTGAATTATGTATTAATTATTTATACAATATATGGTATTAACGATTTTGTTTATATATTATTTATAAATTCATTTTATTTTTCATAATAAAGAATTATTTTGTACAATAAAAATAAATAATAATAAATAAATCATATTTATTAGCATTATATTTAAGTTTTTATTTTACTATCTATTACAATTATGTTGATTTCTTAAAACTAATATCTATCAATACTATGGATATGATATGATATGATAAGACAAAGGCAATACAAATCTGAAACTGATATTGATTTTGAAGAAAAATTATATTCTAATGCCGCTCGGAAGTAATTTTTATTGTGCTTCATTGAAATGGTATGTTTAAACTAATTTGCTTTATTATCTAAGCGTGGCATATTGTATCATAAAATAAAAAAAAAAAAAATAATAATAATATATAAAACAAAAAATCGTATAGTCTTTCATTATTTAATTAAACAAAAGGTAAAGAAACTGTTCCGCCTTTGACTTTGAAACTCGTAAATCTAAGCACACGGCTAAGGTGTATTTGCATTAGACCCCATATTATGTTTTAATCAAAATGCCTCAAAATAATTTGATTATTTAATAATTATATAAAATGAAGTATGTGGTGGAGTGTGCGTGAGGTACGTGTATGATGTCATTAGAGTCATCTAAAAGAAAAAGTGATTGTAAACTTCAATGGGTTATAAATCAATTTTGTTCCAAATTATGCAAAGATTTATGATCAAGATATTTTTCACACATATTGTAAAATGAAACAAAAAAAGTTAGAAAAAAGTCGACACTTAAGTCACAGTTTTATTTTTAATTATCAAATAATAACAATGTTAAGTTTTTTTAGCAAAAAAATTACAAAAGTTTCTGCATTCAAAAAAATGAAATTCTCGTTGAAAAACTGAAATCATAACATAAATTTACTTGAGCTAAGGAGGCTTTTTGACGGCACCATGCGCTGTAAATACTTCAAAGGTAATTTTTATGACGTCGAGTGTCTGCAAATGGTGTATGCGCAACTACTTGCGCAGCCACTAGCGCAGCAGAAGACAGGGTAAGCGCAGGGTATGTGGATTTTCATCAATGAAATGAAAACGCTCGGAAGGTGAGCCAAAAAACGTTTGCTTTGTCGTCGTTAGTCGTTACTTGTTACTTGTTATCGTTAAGTAATCAATGAATGAATGAAACATTTTTTACCATTGTACGCGGCAGAGCATTAGCTCGAATATTGTTTGTCTATTAAGAAAACAATTAAGCTTTTACAGTTGTGGCCAATTTTGTGAAGACTATTATCTTTATGTTGTCTGTCTGAATCACATCTGCAAGAAAAATGTTAAATATTTTAGCGATTTTCGGATTTCATTCAAAAACTTATTGTGCATTTTTTGTTTTTTTTTATTGATATTCTAATAAAAACAGAGAGCATCAAATTTTCTGCTAATTTGTTTTAAAGTTTTTTCTCAAATACATATATTAAGTTTTGTTGGTGTAAATGAGCGCTTTCAGTGCAACTTCAGGCCAAAATTATTATTATATTCACCAACTCATTGCTTTGTTCGAAAAAGTAAATAATTCAAATCCGTAAGCAATACAATTAACGAATTAGACAAAGTAACTGCTTGCCTTGCTTTGCTCTGTGCTGATATGCGCTGCTCTGCTCTGCGCTGCTCTGCTATGCTTTGCTGTGCCATGCTATGCTCTGCATTACTCGGAGCAGCAGCCAAGTGAAGTAGCTTTGCGTAGACAGTTTTTGCGCGGGATTTGTTATAAATAACCACAAACCCCGTTTAAAAAAGTTAGTTGAACGCAGTCGGCTTTTTGGTTAGTTTGGTAAAATTTGCAATTGCAGCCGTCATTGCATGCAATTGAAACGGACCAAAGGAATTCATTTTGCACAGTTTCATTTGGATTTGATTGAATCCAAAATTGTAAATTGAAAATAGAAAAGTTAGCAAGTTTTTATTTGAAGATTTAACGGCTAATTGTGAAAAACTAAAAATTGCATGTGGAATTAACTAATAATTATTATGATTGCAGTTTGAGCATTGAAAATAAAATCGAAACAATATTGAATATAAAAACGAAATATGATATAAGATTTAAATTGACTTTTGAAGAAGTGTGCAAATTGTAAAAAATTTTAATAACTTTGTTTAAGTGAACTGAATCGAAAATATTTCATTTATTAATTTTTATAACAAAATATAAATTTTTAAAGATTTGTTTGTTATTATTTGGATTTCGCATAATTGCTTAAAGGTGAGTAACTATTTTCATTTTTTTACCTATAAAAATTTAAATCCTCATAAACTACTTAAAACATTACAAAAAACTTTTCACTTAATTCCAATTGAGCTATAATAACAATATACAATTAATAAAAAAATAAAATTTGAATATTTAAAACAAACAAAAAATTATATATGTTTGCATTTTAATTATTTTTTTAAAACGTATAAATTGTACTTAGTGTAGTATTTTTTAAAAAAAACCTGCAATTTATTCATAAGAGAGGTGTTGAAAATTCCAATTGTACCAAAACAATAAATTTTCAATTAAAAATATTTGTATAATTTTGCTTTAAATTTAAAAAAACAAAAAATTAAAATTTATGCTTCCTGAATAATAATTTTGCTTAATATATAAAATAAATATTAACAAAAAATATTTTTGTTTCTTATTAAAAATTTGGCTTAAAAATATATAATAAATATTAACATAAAAATATATTTTACTCTGAATAATAATTTGGCTTAATTTATAAAATAAATATTATAAAAATATATGTATTTGTTTCTGAATAATAATTTTGCATAAAAATATAAAATAAATATTAAATTAGAAATATATTTATTGCTGAATAATAATTTTGTTTAAAATATAAAATACATATTATCACTAAAATATTTTTGTGCCTAAGTAATAATTTTGTTTAATATATAAAATAAAAACTAACATAAAAATATTTTTTTTTCTGCATAATAATTTGGCTAAATATATATGAAATGAACATTAATATAAAAATATTTTTGTTTCTAAATAATAATTTTGTTTAAAATATAAAATAAAAATTAACACAAAAATATTTTTGTTCCTAAATATTAATTTTGATTAATTATATATATATATAAATTAATTAATTATAATATTAAAATATTTTTGTTTCTGAATAATAATTTAACTTATAAATATAAAATAAATATTTATATAAAAATATTAAAATTTTGAATATATAAATATATAAAAATTATATAATACAGTCAAACTTCCATAACTCGAATTTTCTATAAGTCGAACTAAATAAAGTGTAACAGGATTTAAAGAGCAAATTACATACAATTACAAAGAAAAATATTTAACTCGAAGTCTCCATAAGTTATGGAAGTTTGACTGAAATTTAAAAGGTTTTTATATAATAAATAATTACAATAAATATGTACTTAAAAAAGTACTTCATAATTTTAATAATGTATTCTTAAAGAAATTATTTTCAATTAAAATTTTACAGATTATACAAAATAAAGAAGAATAATATAAAATATATAATATATTTAATCTTATATATAAAATTAACTTTGTCAAAATGTTAGTTACCGTACTCCTCCGAAACGGCTTTACCGATTTTTACCAAATTTTATATGCGTATTCAGTAGGTCTGGGAATCGGCTACTATCTATTTTTCATACCGCTAAAGTGATTAGGGTGTCCCTATCCAGCAAAAATATCTTTATTGCTTTAACAAAAATTTTTTTATTTTTTTGACATAAATTTTTTTATATTTTTGAAAAAGTAAACTTGCTATAATATGAAAAGTTGTTGTCTATGAAAATACTGAATTCATAAAACTGCCCCCTAATTTTTGCACTATCGTTGATTCCCAAAATGCTCTCATTGACCGCGTATTTCCAGATGTACACATACAATACATAAATCATGGGTGGCTGGCAGAAAAAGCCATTAGCAGCAAAAAAAAACGTGGACGTTGATGAATTAAACTTCAAGAGAAAGCAGACATTGCCAGGCGACTTAATATCATACAAATCGATCGATACAGTTTGTGATACCAACGAAGTTGTAAACTATCCAGCAGAATTTTTAAACTCACTGGATTTGCCAGGCATCCCACCACACATTTTACGACTGAAAGTTGGATCACCGATTATTTTACTTCGGAATTTGAACCCACCACGGCTATGCAATAGTACGCGATTGGTAATTAAAAAATTGATGAAAAACATTATCGAAGCCACCATTTTGAATCGCAAGGTCCGAAACGAAAAAGTTTTATTGCCACGAATTCCAATGATTCTCACAGACAAGCCAATTTAATTCAAACACGTTCAATTTTCTATTAGATTGGCATTTGCAAAGACCATCAATAAGTCACAAGGCCAAACGATGTCTGTTTGCGGTCTTATATATAAAATTTCCATGTCACAATGTTAGTTACCGTACTCCTCCGAAACAGCTTTACCGATTTTTACCAAATTTTATATGCGTATTCAGTAGGTCTGAGAATCGGCTACTATCTATTTTTCATACCGCTAAAGTGATTAGGGAGTCCCAACCTAGCAAAAATATCCTTATTGCTTTAACAAAAAATTTTTTTATTTTTGACATAAATTTTGTTTATATTTTTGAAAAAGAAAAATTTTTTTCTTAATATTTTATGTAACTACGCCAACAAGTACATCGAGCATTTACATACACTTCGTTCTTCGTCTTCGCCTTGCATGGCAGATGGAAAATGTACTAAAAATTGAAATCTAAAGCTTTCACTAATGATACTATAACAAATACCGACGGATATCCAATATATCGTCGAAGAAATCCCGATAATGGGGGACAATGGCGGGTGGTGCCGTATTCGCCTCTGCTAAGCTAAACATACAATGCTCATTATTAATGTTGAGTTTTGCAGTTCTGTGAAGAGCATCAAATATATAAGTATGTCCATAAAGGCAGTGATATGGCTGTGTTTAGAGTAGAAAATACTAATATAAATGCTCCTCCAATGAACAAAAACGGTGAAATTACGCTCTACCAAATTGGTCGGTACATCAGCTCCAATGAAGCTGCTTGGCGTATCTTCGGTTTTCTAATTCATGAACGGGATCCAGCAGCTGTTCAGGTAGCCGTTCATCTTGAAAACGGTCAGCGTATTTTTTTCACGAACGAGACAGTGATTGATCGTGGTACAAATCCACCTAAATCTACACTCATTGCATTTTTTTAATTGTGTAATAGTACGGATGATTTTGGTGCCTTTGCAAGAACATTACTCTATTCACAAGTACCACGCTATTTCACATGGGCTCAAAAAAAAATGGATGCCCCGCAAGCAAGTTTCACCAGTTTATGCATGTCTCAATTTATTTAAATCGAACGCTTATTTATAGTTAATCCAAGACACACTGAGTGCTTTTATCTTCGACTGTTGTTGGTTAATGTTACTGGCCAATTATCATTATTATTATTTACAGTCAATCCAAGACAATTTAAATTTGAAGATACAACAGTTGTTGCCAGGGAACTTGGTATCATACAAATTTATTGATTTTAAATTAATAATTTAATAAATGAACTATAATAACTTAAAAATAATATTGTTTGGCGTTTATTTTTATTTTCCTTTTCGTTCATAGCGCTCCATGCCTATTTCATGCATATACCACATACTTACACACTTATAATAAGTAAGTTACTTTTTGTCTACACTAGAATTTATCTAGAAACTAGAAATAATTTATAAGGCAAAACAACGTTTGTCGGATTATCTAGTAATAATATAAAATATATTTTTATTAATAAAAATATCAAAATTTTTGAAAATATAAATATATTAAAATTATATAATAATTTCAAATATTTCTTTATAATAAATAATTACAATTAATATGTACTTGAAAAGGTACTTCATAAACTAAATAATATATTTTTTAGAGAAATTATTTTCAAATAAAAATTTACAACCCATATAAAATAAAAATGAAGTTTATAATATAATATATTTTTATTATGATTTTAAAAATCTATTCCAATATTCTCATATCTCTTCGAAATATATTTATGTCATTGTTATAAAATTTTTATTTTTAATTATAATAAATTTATGCAATCATAAATATAAATTTAAAAAAAGTAATAATAAACTCAAGCAATGCAATAATATTTTTTTATTATATCATAAATAAATTCAAATTAATTAAAAAAAATTAATAAAAATTAAAAAAAATAAATTAAAATTTTTAAAAAGATTGAAAAATAACAACTACAAAATTTCTAATTTTTAATTTATATAATATATTATATAATATATAATTATATAATATATTTTAATTTTTAATTTTTAAAGCGCTTAAATGTATATAATCAATTACAAAATAATTAATACACTACATTATTTAGTATTTAATAATTCTAATAAAAATAAATTAAATTAAATACTAAAATAACTGTTGGCATATATTAAATATGCCAATAAATACTAAAATATTTAGTATTTAATAATTCTAATAAAAATAAATTAAATTAAATATTAAAATAACTATTGGCAACAGAATAAAAAAACTGTTTATTGATTTTTTGTTTTGAATTCATTTTATATATTTAAATCGAGAGCTTATAATAACTATATAAAATAAATTAAAAGTGAAAAACAAATCAACAGTTTTTGATTTCTTTTAAATTAAAGATTTTAAATATATTTAAATTTAAATGAAATAAATTTGAAAATAAATAAATAATATATTTAATTATAATATTATATAATATATCATTAAAAATTATAATATTAATAAATTATATAATTTGTATAGAAATGATAAAATTTATCAAGTTTGTGAAATATAATAACTTATGATAAGAATAATTAAAAAATATTTTTTTAATAACTATTTAGTTTTATTCTATATGAAAAATGTAATTTCGAGTTACAAATAAATATTATCATAAGAAAACGTAATAAACGTAATTAAGTAACTCATAAATAATTCATAAAAAAATTTTTTAACAAATTAAATACGTAAAAAATTTTGAATAATGTGTTTACAAATAATAAAAAAATATATTCAATTAAAATAACAAATAATTGTTAAATTGTTTTCATTTTATCTGATTTATAATTAATACTTAAATATACTATTTAATTATAAAGGTCTATTACCCCGCAATATTAGTATTGATATAATATAGTATATAAAAAAAATTTGATTTTAACTGAAATATATATTAATTTTTAACTTCATAGCAATAAATAAATATATTGAAGATTGTTTAATAAATTTAAAATTTTTTTGAAAATAATGCTTTGAATCATTTTACTATAATACAAAATATAAATATAAAAATATAAATATAAATAATATAATATACATATAAATAAATATAAATATAAATAATGATTTAATTCTTGATTTTAACGCTTGAAGTATTATTGAAATCCTAAACTTTTAACTTTGAATTATTAAAAAACAACCAATATCAAGAGTACAGAGCTATGGTTGCTCTCTAGTTATCTAATCTA
The DNA here is from genome assembly GCF_002237135.1 of Teleopsis dalmanni. NCBI lineage: Eukaryota > Metazoa > Arthropoda > Insecta > Diptera > Diopsidae > Teleopsis > Teleopsis dalmanni. Next base: position 168,883,081 of record NC_051847.1, read on the forward strand.
ACGTCTAAAACTGTGTTACCATTTTAAGTAAAATTGTCTGATTTTACAGTATGTCGGCTCTGTCTGGATGCAATGAAGATTTTTGTTGTATTCTTTACGATTGTTCAGCTTTGATTTGGTCTAGAAGGTGTTGAACCATCTGGAATTAGAAATTCTAAAATGAAAAGTATTCTGATCTTCAATTGGAAGCAGTATGCCGTGTTTTTGGTTAGAATCAAATGAAATACAAAAAGTTTTTTAAAGTCGGAACTCTGTTCTGTGTAAAGTTTTATTGTTTTATTCTTACTAGTCATATTCTAGTGCTTTATTTAAACCCGATGTTTAGTTACATTTTTTTAATAGCTATGTATTAATTATATAAAAGTCCATAATTTAGATTTCTTCAGATTACAGTTCAGATTAGCCTTAGATTTAAACACAACTATTTTATTACTACCATTAAAAATGTTTGCTTTAAAGTATTTTCATTACCTTAAATATTATAACCATATGTGGTATTTAAATTCCTGAATTTATGTTAAACGTAAGGCAATACGATCATTTAATCATTTGAATCAAATGATCAGTTGTCATAGAAAAACAAAACCTTGATTTGAAAAACTTCTTTAAAGAACTCCAAATAAATGTTTGTGATTTTATTGTTCAAAAATATAAATAAATCATATGTTATGTACAAAAATTTTTGTAGTATCTATAAAAATGATGAAAAATGACATTTTTTTATGATTATTTAATAAACATAAAAACTTCATCTTGCGGTCATAAGTTATTTAATTTTCATTTCAGTGTTTGCTTACATTTTAATGGTTGTAAAATTCGCAGACACTGACTGGAGATATAGACATTGCTGCACTGAAAACTAAATATTTAAACATTTAATATAAAACTCAGTTCTTTTAAGATTGATATTTAATACAGCTCACTTGTTTATAGACTAAACAAATTTCTTTTCGAAAGTGTTTGCATTCTGTGTAAATTTGGTTGCACTTTAAATGAAAAGATTTTTAAATAAGATAAATATATTTGATATTTATTTTAATCATTTATTTTTAAACTAAAATGTATTATTTCGTAAACAAAAATTTATTAATAAATAAATTTTTATAAAAATCTTACGACAGTATTTTATTAGAAAAAAAATTTAATGTTTACAGAAAAAGTTATTAGGAAATAAATTTTTATAAAAATTATATGACAGTATTTTTAAAGAAAAAAATTTAGTGTTTATTCTTTTAAATAAATAAATAAATATAAATAAAATAAAAATATAAAATAAAATAAAAATAAATAAATATATATTAAATATTAAAATGTTTATAAGAAACCAAGCTCTTTTTGAGTGAAAATTTAAATAGAATTATTTTATTATAAATCTCATAAAAGTAGTTTTTTATACTTAAAAATATTTATTTACATTCAAACCTACACAACATTATTCGTAAAGCAATATTTACAAATACAAATACTTTACTTTTGTATTCAGAGGTTAGATGCGAAATTGAGATATTGAATGCTCCTTAGTATTCTGTGAGTTTAATTATTATCTGACAAATTGATCTTTTTGTGAAGTTTTTATTTATTAATATTCATATCATTTATGTAAATATTCAATTCTCTAATTATAATATACATTCAACGTGGTATCATATTTCATTTCTATATTGGTGAATCATATACAAAGTTATAGCTAGTAGATCACTTACACTTAGTTTGGTAAACATAGAAGTTGACAATATAAATTAAATAAGGATAAAATTCTTATCAACTATGTTTTAAAACATAATCTAATTTAGGTTAAATATAAAAATACACACAATTTGTACTTAAAGTGTGAAGAAAATCAGAGTTTATATTCCCGAAGAGGTTTTTATAAAAAACTTTAATAATTCTAAACAAATTATTGTTATTAACATATTGTTATAAATTTTTAATGTTACAAAATTTATGCAATAGTTTTCTAAATCAAAATTTAATTGTAAAATATTGGAAAAAAATTATTAACTTTCATAATTTCATTTTCTATTATTTAAACTTAAATAATTCTTAAACAATGTTACTAAAATTTTTATAAAAAAAAAATAAATAAAAAATGAAATATTAAATATATAAATCACAAAATATTTATTTTTGATATGTTATACAATAAAAAAATTATGAATAATGGTATTTAAATTAAAATTCAATAAAGTTAAGAAAAAATAAAAAATTAAATGCTATATTATCAACATATATAAATTAATTTCTAATAAATAAAATATAAATAATTGAATAATAATGGTATCAAAATTTTAATTAAAAAATTGATAAATAAATCAAAAGTCAAAAATAAATAAATATTATATTATATTATAATTACCAGTATAAATAAATTTATTTCTTATAAATATGATTAATTAAACAATGATAGTGATAACATTTTAATAGAAAATATGAATGAAAAAATATAAAATTAAATAAAGAATTAAATATTATCGTATTAATCAACAAAACTCAATTTATTTGAGGTGTATTATATTTGAATAATTAATCAGTAATAGTAATAAAATTTTAACAAACAAGATTGATTAAAAAGTACTAAATTAAATTAATAATCAAATACTATAATCACCAATACTAACATATTTATTTCTAATTGATTAAACATGAATAATTAATCAATAGTATGAATAAAATTTTAGTATAAAAAATTAATGAGAAAGTAAAAACTTTAAATATATAATTAAATATTATACATTAAGACTGAAAAGTTTTCGGAAATTCTCATTTAAAATTCGCGCGCTGTATATTTTTCGATATTTTAAGTTTATGTAGTTTGGCAGCACTGTCCTTAATTACTATGCCAAAAATGAGCTCGATCTGTCAGACAGTTCGTTTACGGCAGCTGTTGAAACCAGTTCACCTCAGTAGTGCGTTGCGAAATGTCTTCGACGGTCGTACGACCGTCCTGGAAGGCTTTGTACCACTCATAAACTTGAGTTTTCGATAAAACTGATTCCCCATAAGCCTTTTGTAGCATTCGCAACGATTCTGCACACGAAATTTCGTTCGAAACACAAAATTTGATGCAAACTCTTTGTTCAATATTTTTTTCCATTGTTTTTTTCGCAACGCCCTACTGAGGTGAACTGGTTTCAACAGCTGCCGTAAACGAACTGTCTGACAGATCGCGCTCATTTTTGGCATAGTAATTAAGGACAGTGCTGCCAAACTACATAAACTTAAAATATCGGAAAATATACAGCGCGCGAATTTTAAATGAGAATTTCCGAAAGCTTTTCGGTCACAATGTAGGCGTATCTAACTGTTTTTCAATCATATTCGTTATTCTTTTAAAATAATATATAATAATTAAAAACCGAACAGGTTAAAATACAAACATTTTCTAAATATTTTATTATATATATATATATATATATATATATATGTATGTATATGATAAATGTATTGAATTATGGTTATTTTAAGAATTGTGGAAGCATTATGTGGTGTAATTATTATTTCTAATTATTATGTTTTTGTATTCCTATCTCAGTGCAATACAACTTAAGTAACTAATACAAGTATTTATTAATTTTCAGTGAAATATTTTTAAAATTTAATGCAATTTATTTAAATAATTAAATCAGGTTCGTTAATTTTTTGTAGCTGTATGTAACGTTGCACTCATAAAAATGTATATTCTCATATGTCTGCATATAATTTTATAGAAGGTATCTACCAACCTATGTAGTTCATATGTTATAAAAAACAGTATAATTTAATTA
>NC_051847.1:168886944-168920818 GCF_002237135.1 Teleopsis dalmanni
CCAGGTGTGCAAATAATGCATTCAGCACCTTTTTGAAAATCATTAATTTGATCACGTCGACTACCGCCACCATAAATACATACACTATATAAAATCACAAATTTATTTTCATAGTACGTATCAGTTAATTTTTTTCCCAACTTACGCTTTCATTCCACGGAACGAGTATTTGTTTACTTCTTTTTCTATTTGTAGTGCTAATTCTCGCGTTGGTGCCAGTACTAATATGTTCGGACCGTTGCGAGGTTTCGGTTGACCATCAGTATGAATCAGAGCTGGAAGCAAAAATGCTAAGGTTTTACCTGTGCCTGTTTGGGCTATACCTATCAAATCTTCTCCTTTTAATAATATAGGCCATGCTTGCTTCTGTATTGGAGAGGGTTCAGTAAAGTTCTGTTTATTAATCTCTTCCAGAAGATCAGGATAATCTTTAAAACATTGCTTGAATTTCCAAACTGGATTAGGAATGTCATCAAACTTTTCATCTTTACTTGTTATGAGTCGAGAAACGGTAATGTTATTGTTAGAAAGACGCAACTCATTCACATCCTTCATCGTCATATTAGCAACTTCTGACTCTTCACGATAAAAATCTTTTGTCAGTTTTGGAGCATTTGCCCATCGCGCTTTACGAGATTCTTCCTGTTAATAAATATATAATATTAACATATGAACAATATTAATATTAGAAATTAAATATTTAAAACATATTTCTGTAGTTTTCATTATTTAATATTTACAGCGTTACGATTTGCAGCTGCCCAATCGATTGGTTCAAAATCATCATTTCCAAAAGAATAATCATTTTTAGGAAACGAATACTTCGAGTCCGTATCATTTTTCTGTTCCTAAAACGCAATATTTATAATATAAGCGGATTGTTTTAATTTTTAAAAATTGATTGTTTATTATTTTTTTCAGATTTGTACTTACAGCTCTGCTATTTGCAGCTGTCCAATCAATCGGTTCAAATTCGTCATTTCCGGAATAATATTCATTGTTACTGTACCGATTTTGAGAATTGCTATTACGATTGTTATCTCTTTTATCATATTCAGATTTACCATAATTAGCTTTACCACGTCTATAATCTCTTTCATCATATTCAGATTTACCATAATCAGCTTTACCACGATTGTAATCTCTTTTATCATATTCAGATTTACCATATTCAGCTTTACCACGATTGTAATCTCTTTTATCATATTCAGATTTACCGTAATCAGCTTTACGTTTAGTGTGCATGTCACGACTTGATGTGCCGTTAAATTTTGAGTCTTCTCCAGACATAATTTTACTAATAACTTTAATAGCTTCGTCGACATCTTCTCTATAACGACCTTTAACAGTAATATCTTTGGTCTGTTCTTCAATCTGAACCCGAACATTAAAATCGGATTGTATTTTTTTTATATTTGATCCACTCCGTCCAATTAAAGCACCAATATATGTTGGGTTTCCAGAAACACGTTCCAGAAAAGGAAAGTAACTATCTTGCTGGCTTCTACGAGATTCAGTATAAGTTTTAGGCTTACTTCTTTCGTGTGTACTCGGTTCCGAATCATCTTCCCAATCAGACATTTTGATAAATATTTTTTTTTTCTAAATAAAATTAACGCCTGTTTAACCACGTTTTTAATTGAACAAGAACAACAAATTTTGCAAGAAATCTGACGCCGGCAAAATTTTAAAACGAAAAACTCTTGGTGCAGGCTCCAATAGTTTCATACGGTACGATTGAAATTAGTACAAATTTTTAATATATTCATTATGCATGGGACACAATGCAACGCAAAAATATAGTTTGACATAAGCGAATTAATTTTTGCTTGCAATTTATGATTAAATTTGCATAAAACGTATTAAATGATATAATTGCGTAAACTCATTGATTTGTTTGTAGATTGACTTAGTTTGCATAAAAAATGTTTGATTTGTGTATAAAATCAAACATTTATTAGAAAAATCGATATAACAAACCTATTTTAAATATCTTAAAAGTGTGGTATTTCAACAGGATTGAAACGTGTTATAAGGCCTAGTAAATTTAAATATACTGTAACTATATGGATATTATTACTATAAATAACTTGTCACTTAAAATCTGTTTATGACAGAAGTGATAGGGCAACAGTAAAATGCTGACACCTTTTTAATTTCAGGCAATGAAACCTGTTCTGTTTTTTAAGATTGAAAATCACATAGATATGCAATATTATTTTTTGCCATAAAATATTGTTTATCTATCTACAATCCCACACAAACTTTATATGCAATAACAAAAATAAAACAAAATTTGATTCTCCAATTTTATGATATTCTAAATGCAACTAAGGACGTGTGCGAGTTAGGCTAAGTTGATACTAAACCAAATGGAAGATTGTTTGGGATTTTTTGCACTGCACACATTTAACCATTTATCAACACGTATCGACACATCACTACATCGGCACAACTTAAAATTTCCCTCATTTAGAACGCAACTTAGGACGTGTGCGAGTTAGGCTAAGTTGCATTCTAAATGAGGGAAATTCTAAGTTGTGGCGATAATGTAGTGATGTGTTGATACCTGCTGTTGATAAATTGCTAAATGTGTGCAGTGCAAAAAATACCAAGAAAAGTCCCATTTGGTTTAGCATCAACTTAGCCATCAACTCGCACACATCCTAAGTATTTCAAAATTAATTAAATTTCAATAAACGATTGCAGTCTTAAATTTCATTGGTTGAAATTCCAGTAAGTGATGTAAACTCAATTGCCAATTGCAATTAAAATAAGTATCGAAAGAAAATGCAAAAAAATATTTTTTGATATAATCGGTTAAAATTTATTATTTAAATTAATTAAACCATCTCTTTGAGTAATTAATTTTGAGTAACTGTTATTAAAAATAACAACCAAAGTTCCACCTTTCAACAGCAGTTCACGAGAGATTTATTTCGAGAGCACTTTTATAATAATATATAATATAAAATTTATTATTAAACAATTTTTAAATTTATATTATATATGTCTTATCTATGTTGGCATATAAGACTATTTCACCATTTTTAATTAACTTTTCACCACTTTTGTTTATATTAGGTGACAGTGCGTATAATTTGCTTATGCTAGGCTTTTATTTGATTTTCTTATTAAGGTTTTCTGCAACAGCTGAGTTAGTTGTGAACGAAGTTAGTGGAAGTTCTATGGCGGGCGTCATATGAGTAGGGTCGGTTATTACTAAATTATTAGGGAAAAATTGGTTTCTTAAAATATTTAAACTATATTATTACAATATTATAATGCCACCACGACAGGAAAAGGATGAGAAAGGAACATACTTGGGATTTGATCTGAGTACGCAAAAGGTAAACATATTTGGGAATCAGTTAACAGTTATGACTTATTTTAAAGAATTTGTTTAATTATTTTGAATATAATGAAAATTATTAAATAATCGATTAAAATATGCGTTTTTAAAACACACAATAAAATTATAAAATATTTACACGCGGATTAAGTGCATGCCGAACTTGTTTATTATTAATGAAATAGTGACGGCATTTTTGGTGTTTGTGAAGTTATGAGATCAATAAATATCGGTTTATTTATATTCAATATGTTTCAAGAACAAAATACATATTTACTAATATTAAGTTATATCAATAAGATAATATATAAAAAAGATAAATAGTCTACAAGCATATACTTGTTCTTTATAGTAGACTTATAATGGGTCAATGTTTTTAGAATTTTGTTTGTTATGTGTGTTAACTTTCTTTTTAATTATTTCTTTAATTGGTGTTTTCCAGTTTTTTACTTGAAGCTGTTTAATAGTACCTTACTAAAGTCAAATAACTACCAAAGAATGAGCTTAAACTACAATGTACTACCGCTCCATAATTAACAGATTATAAAAATGATGGCCCGATTTTGACTTTAATCTGTTCACATCACATATGATAGTTTATTTATTTCATCAATAGAAATTTATTGCAATACCAACATTTGAAGGTCAAAGAATTAAATCTTACTTTGCGTAATTAAAACACTTAAAACTGATAAGAAATTATCTCCTGGGGTTAATAGAAATGTGCTAATAACAAATAAATTGCAAATTAATGCAAACAATTATTTAAATTTTTGATAAGTACAAACGTTCATGTGTGTGTTTTAAACCCTTTCAGATTTAAAAGAATGTTATATTAAAGAAATACATATTTATTTAAATTATTTTATTTATTTGATACGAAAAAAATTGATGACACAATGACACCCAACAAAACGTATGTCTTTTGTTATCTCTTCAACGCTACCAGAATGCGCCCACGAAAGTGACGCAATGTTGTTTTGCAGGTCTGCGTGTTGTTTAATCGTTAATTTCTAGGCGTGATGGCTCTTATTTAAATTGAAATGATTAATTAAATGCACAGTAACAAATTTAACAGTAACGAATATTATAAACTTCTTCCTACGTATTTTTCCAGTTATTTAGTAAAAGAAATCGCAAATGACATGTGATGGAACTGGCATATTTTATTGTAATTGTAAACAATAAAACACAATTATCAATTTAAACTAAAAACTATATTCTATAACAGAATATTTTATATAAAACAGAAGTTCTGGTTTGGTCCCATTCTTCAACATTCGGCGAAATCTCTAGCATCAGCATTGGTCAGATTCTTGCTTTTTTTAATACCTCTGGCTGGTTATAGTATGATCTTCTCTCTACTATCCACTATTATGAGGTTTTGTGGATTGAAAATGGCTTTTTTAGCTAATTGAGGAGGACACGTTCCTCCATCCACCATAACTAACTAACTAACTAGAAGAAATATTCACTTTCCATTCCCACCAATATATTTCTTTAATTACTTCACTTACATGGGTTTTAAACTTCTTTAGGAATTCTTCTTTAGACATCTTACTAAATTGACAATTTTCGGAAGTATTGTTTGTTTGAATATAATTTTTTCCGAAGCTTTAAGTCGCTCTTCAATTAACCACAAAACATGTTGTGATACAATTTGAGTGAGACTATAAGTAGATCTGTCTTCCATACGTGCTGCATACATTAAAGTTTACAAAACACATACTGTGTTTTAGTATTTGAGCTGCTCTATTATATTAAATAGGAATGCTAATTATATTGTCTTACTTAAGAAAAAAATTTTTCTCAGTAGAATTTTTGTGGATTTCTAATTTATAGAAACCTTCGTTTATTAAGATAGTAAAATATTTCATGGAATGGAGTACCCATAGCTGAGGCGTTGTTACTCCATCTATAACTGTCAGATCCGCAGATTTGTAAATATATATTAAATCCTCTATCCTCTATAAATCCTCTACTATTTTATTTATTTCTATTAATAAAATGATATTTCTTACTTTTTAGTTAAAAGCAGTCCAATTAAGTGCAAAGTTAGAGACAAAGGCCACAGCCGAAGTGAAGTTTGATACCGATTTACCAGAGTTTCGTACCACTGGCGGCGCTAACGCTGGTGAATTGAATAATGAGTCAGTTTTAAACCAATCTTTACTATATCTTTAATTCTCGTGTGAACTCTTTCATTTATAATTAAATAATTTTTATGGTGTGTAGATTTTTCGCGAAACCAGTTATGTGGGTTAAGGCACTCGACATTGTTTTGGATCGTTTAGTAGTGCAGGGAGCGGATTTAAGCACAGTCACTGCGATAAGTGGTTCAGCACAAGTAAGTAAATTAAATTTTACCTTTTTTGATTATAATAATTATAAGAATATATTCCCTAATAGCAACATGGTTCACTTTACTGGTCACAGTATGGTATACAAAAGTTGAAAAATCTCGATCCAGATAAATTTCTGCACTTACAAATCGATGATTCAGCTTTTACAGTCACACGTACACCAATATGGATGGATGGTACTACAGAAAATCAGTGTCTTGAAATGGAGACTGCTATCGGTGGCGCTTCAGAAATGGTGAGAATAACTGGTTCCAAATGCTATCCCAGATTTACTGGCCCACAGATACGTAAAATTTACCAACAACGTACTCACGCATATGAAGATACTAAACGAATCTCACTTGTAAGCAGTTTTTTGGCATCTATATTTCTTGGCAATATAGCACCTATAGACTATGCTGATGCATCTGGAATGAATTTGTTTGATATCGATACAAAGACATGGTCCAAACCATGCCTGAATTCATGTGCACCAGATTTGGAAGAACGTTTAGGACAACCCGTTGCAACAAATTCAATAATTGGAAATGTATCCAATTTTTTCGTACAACGTTTTGGTATGCCAGCGAACTGCAAAGTTGCTGCATTTACAGGAGATAATCCATCAGCTTTATCAGGCATGGTAGTGGAAAAAAATTGGTTGGTTATGTCGTTAGGCACAAGCGATACAGTAATGATGAACTTACAAAATAATCCAGAATTAGAGAAAGGACATGTGCTCTGCCACCCTATTGAAACTGATCAATTTATGGGTTTACTTTGGTTTGTTTTAAACGTTCTTGAGTTGTATAATGATTTTAAAATAAAATAAATTATTTATGGTTTTTCTTTAGTTTTCGAAATGGTTCACTGGTGCGAGATGCTCTAAAAAGGGTGGATGCAAACGATAACTGGTCGAATTTTAGTGAGTTACTGAATTCAACACCACGGGGCAATTATGGTAATATGGCATTACATTTCCATAGCTTAGAAATAATACCGAATGCGAAAGGCAATTTACGTTGGAATAAGAATCATAGTTCAGCTTCACCCGATGCTGATAAAGGTTTGACAAAGTGAGATTATCATATCTTAATTATCATATCTTAATTATCATATCTTTCACATTGTAATGATATTAAAATTCTATACATATAAATGTAGATTTGGATCACCACAAGCTGAAATACGTGCCCTGATAGAGGGTCAAATGTTGCATAGACGAGCAATAGCAACTGATATGGGTTTCAATTTTGGGGAAGAAACAAAAATAATAGCAACTGGCGGTGCTTCTGTGAATAAAGCAATTCTGCAAGTAATGTCTGATGTGTTTAATGCACCGGTTTATGTACAGGTTAATTCGAAATTTACAGAAGTATTATTCTCGTTATATACTTTCTTTTTAATTACAGAAACATAGTGAAGCTGCGCTTTTAGGAGCAGCATATAGAGCCAAATATGCATTGTATTTACACACAAGCAAGGTGAACGCACAAAAGAAAGCCGCCGTTACATGGGGTCCGCCCGAAAGTTATCAACATTATATTCTGCAATACATTCCCAGTCATTTGCAACGCATGTGCGCACCGAGTAAAGATAGTCAAGATATATATGAGCCAATGTTGGCAAGATATCGCGAAATGGCTCGCATTTTAGAGGATTCCACAGCATAATTACAAGCTAAAATGTAATAGAAAGCATTCCAATCATGAAATGATTTATATAATTTTATATAAGTGTACACTTCCATCTCGCATATTTTTGATATTATGTTTTTTTATTAACTGTTTAGAAATTTTATAAATATTTTATTCTTTAATTAAAAGTGCAATTTCTATTGTGATAAACATTAAATTATCAAAAAAAAGAGAAAACTTTAAAGAATTTATTTGTATAAATTGAGTTTAGTTATATTAATCGTATAAATGGAAAGTTCACTAAGAAACTAATTTTATTTCTTACGACCACCGCGTTCCTTGACTTGTAAGTGTACTGTAGCTCCAGTGAGTAAATTGTAGAATGCCATAGAGTTGCTGTCCTTGAAAAACATGCCCTGTAATGAAATTAGTGTTATTCATCTAGATGACAAACTAGTCAAAGTAATGGAAAATGTTTAAAAGTTCACAAAATAATTATCATCATCAAAAGTACTTTAAAAGTTAAATAAACATAAACATAACTTTGGCTTAAGTCGATCCTTATGATAGCAGTAATAGCCTAACTTAGGTTTGATTAAATTGGCGGTCCTATGCCCAAGCATACTCTAACTTATATTTTCATAAAGAAACATTTCCTGGTTTGGAGCTATCAGTCCAATATTTATATATTTACTTAATTGCTATAAATAAATAAGGAGAAAAATTTTTCAGATCATATTCATATGTGTATTTAGATATATGTTTTTTTCGAACATAATATAAATAAGTCAAAATCAATTTGAACACAATTTATGTCCTATATAGTATTTACTATTAAAAACATATACAAGATATAAAGTGAATTGCATTATAATGGACATTAGATGTCTATGAATGGAAGTTCTGATAGTTGTATTAATATGTGCGCTCTCAGCCAATATATATATCTAGATATTTTTAAAAATGAACATCCATCGACGTTCAATATGGACAGAAAGTATATATATTCTCACCTTACTTGTCTATAATGGTCAGTAATCAACGTTCACTAAAAAAAAAATTTGATAGACGAACTAAATATCGAAGTGGATGTGCCCTGTTTTATGGAAATTCTTTACAACTTTAAAGATATAATTGAAAATCTCACGTACCGGATTTACCATTATTGTGAAATTGAATGTTTCAAATGATTAAGTAAAATCATAATTGATTTTCAAATTGTTCAATTCTGTAAAGAAAATCTTTTTCAAAAGAAAACTAAAGCACATCAAGTGGTTGTAGTTTATCTGAATGGTATTTGTTGTTTTAGATTTTGGTTTAAATGTTAAATTTTAAAATTGTGGGACTGTTACTCCTAATTACAACTCATTGATGATAAGTGATATTAAAGTTCAATCTTGCGAGAACAACAGAACAATAACTAATCACCAATAAATCGGTTTTTGGTACTAGAAACTAACTGCTGCATAAAGATTTGTAATCCTTACTTTTTTAAATTTAAAGAATAAATATTATTTGCTGCTTCCGTATCACTGATTTGGGCAAATAAGATTCATTTACGTTAAATGCTTAACTAATTCATGCATACACACTATGTGGTACCATCAGCTATTAGCTGAGTGCGAAGGAACGTTTTTTACAAACCTCGTATGAAATTTTTTGTTTTGCGGGAGGCATTCCTGTTTCTTCCTGTATTTTAGCCTTTAGACTAGAAACAGCATCCGTTAAGGCCAATGATATTGCAATCGTTTGTCCACTTAGTTTCCATTCTGACTTATCAATTATGTTTGGTACTTGTACTTGTATAGTAATTGGACTCTAAAAAAGGAGCATAATTAAAATTTTTATTTATAACTGAATAATATAATAGATATTTTTTACCTTATGTATTGCAATGAACTCTGTTTCTGGTACTAGATTATCTTCAGAACGCATTCTCTTATTTGGAGGTTCATCATCAATAGGAATTGTTGGAATTGATATCATACTTTGATCCATAACTGGTGGCGCTGGTGCGATAGGTGGGTGACCACCCGACTGCATTGGAGGTAAATAACCAGGAACAGGAAATGGTGGTGCTGTAAATATATATGTATATATATATGTGTAGTTAACAAATTAATTTTATATGTAAAGTAAATTACGCATCATTGGAGGTGGACGCATTTGCATCATCATTACTGGCGGTTGCGGTATAGAATGTTGTGGTGGTTGCATTTGTTGTGGTTGATGATGATGCGATTGTTGATGTGATTGTTGTATATGAGGTTTATTGCTAAGTTGATGCGGCTGCGGAGGCGCCGAAAGTGTAGTTTTGCTTGTAACTGGTTTTGGACCAATTTTTTCTTTTTCTTCATCCGGCAACAAGCCTTTTACCTAAAAAATCAATATATGTTTATAATAATCTTTTTGAACAATTAAGATAACAACCTTATGTATTTGATGAATTTGATCTTCTAATGTGATATTAGCACGAGCTGCTCTTGTTGCTGCTTCAACGCTAGAAGTGTGACCATCCCATGTAACGCGATCATCTTTTTTAGTTTCTTCTTCACCCAATTTTTTACCAATTACAGTTTCTTCGTCACCAATACCAAAAATATCGGTACGTCGCTCAGCCAATTGCTTTAAACTTGCTTCTATAGCAGTACCGGCTGCAAACACGGTTTCCTGATTAATCTTATCAACAGTATGTTTATCTCTTTGTTCGACCCAACGTGGATCAAGCAAGCCAATACGCATATGCTCTGCGACTTTAGAAGCTGGAATTTTTTCACCTGTTATAGGAGATATAAGATATTCATCAGATGTTGGCGGTTTTTGTATTTTTTGTTGATTAGCTTTCGGATCATATTTCTTAACAACAACTTTATCATGTGTTGGTGGCAATAATGGTGTAACAGCCGGTTGAGTTTTAGAAGAACTTGGTGTTTCTTCGTCGCTTGAAGCTTCATCCATATCTTGTACCTGAATATTGTCTTTTTTAGCCGCTGTCGGCATATTTGGCGCAATATTTTTCATTTGTATATTAGTACGATTTTCCATTTGTGATAATTTAATAGCACCAGTAGAAATAGGTGCATCCTGACTATCCTCATCATCAGATTCAATTTGCATTTCTATATCGCCATCTTCTTCCAATAGACGTTCTTCCATAAGAACACGTGCACCTACTTCTTCTGGTGTTGTTGGTGGTGGAAAATTGCCCGTCTCAAATGGTTGATAATCAACCGTTTCCACAACTACAAAGTCGTGCCAGTCAATTTGCGCATATGCAACTAAAAATAAATTATTATTTTTATTTATTATTCATTTTACTTATTACTTTGATATTACCTCTTTCTCGTTCAATTTTCTCTTCTTCCCGTCGACGCTGAGCTTCCTGATGCCTTTGCCAGTTCGCGCGATATTTTACTTGATCTAATACTAAATTAGTACTTGAACGGCCGTCAGAACTTTCAGAACGCAATTTACCCATTAAATCTTTTGGGGGGATAAGGATTTTCGTGTATTGCTCCAATAATTTAGTGAAATATTGAAATAATGAGTGCTGAGGGCGAAGAAAATCAAACTGAAAGTTGCGTTGCTCTCTGTTCATTAAATTAGTCAAGAATTGACGACCATTTCTAGCAACAAACTGTGCGGTAAGCTTCACAATATCTCTGCAATCAAAAAAACAAATTTACTTTTATATTATTAAATTGTTAGAGTGGTTTTACAAATCCAATGCTGATATAGATGGCGGATCAGCAACAAATTCAAACTCAGGTGGTGGTTCCCTCGGTACAAACTGCTGCTCAGCTACTTGTTTTAACAGCTCTTGCTGCTTCTGTTGCGCAGCACTTGTCACTGATAATTGTTTAATACCCGATATGACATTGGGTCCAGTATCTGAGATTAAAAATTTAGTATTAAGCAAATTTCTTTAAAAATATTATGTTGCCCATCATACCTTTGCCTTCACGGAACTCATTGACTTTATGCCTATAATAGGCGTGGTAAGGGTCCCCGGCACTAAGAAAGTTGAATTTTGGATTGCCAAGCTCATTTTGTCGAATTCGTGCTTCAAATTCAGGGCCATTTCTAGCAACAAAACTTGCAGTTTTATCGACAATATCTAGTTTTTAAAATAATACACTGAGTTTAGGAAAACCAGAATGCTTAATATAATAGTTTTGAAAAAGGATACTTCTAACTTCCGGTGGGGGATAGATTATTCCAATAATTGGTCCAGACATAGATCTAGATTGCTCAACATTTTGTTGCTGTTCAACTGTTATTTCCGCCTCCAAAGAAGGCATTTTAACTAACTAATATTTGTTAAAAACTCTATTCCAAATAATTTCAATAACACACCGCTTGTATGCTGACAGATGCAACGAAACGATTGAATGCTCAAATGTCAAATGTCACTGCTTTCCCAATATATTTAACACTATTTTGCAACCACTAATTTTTTCCCTACTTTTACAAGGGCAGTATACTAAGTTTTAAATTTTAATTCATTGTAGTTATTAAAAAGAGAGGCGACTCATATCATGTGTAATATTATTTTCGTTGTATATAATATTTTAAATTCAAATTTCTTGATTATTTATTAAATTTTTTTTAATAAATGAAGTTATGTTGGTGATAACATATACAAGTATGAAATTGTACTAATAGTACATTCACACTGTTTTATTTAGATACTTACTCATTTATATTAATGACATATATTTATTTTATTATTTATTATAATATATTTATGCAGCTGATAGAACTTTTATAAACTGCAATTAATAATATATCACATAAAAAATTTAAATATATTATTGATATATTAAATCATTTAAATACATTTTATATATCAATTAGATATTTTGTTAATAAAAACAAATATTTCATTAAATACCTACTTCCTCAGTGTTTTTGTTTACAGCTCAGCTGTTTGTTTACATTTTACATCTGAAATATAAGACAAATATTTTAAATATTGGTAATTTTCCTTGTGAGAAATTTATTTTTAAGAGTTTCATTCGACAATTTACGCTTTTAATGAGCTGATTTATTAATAATAGCTCATTTATATGAAAGATTTTTGTATGGTAAATCATCCCCATTAGTGGTTATAATGAACAAAACTGCCTAAATGAGACAGTGTGAATGTGCTATAAGATTTAATCAGAGGTAGTTCGTGCATTTCACTACAACAATTAAGAATATCACATATCCGATAGATAAACCATCGGTAAGTGTAAACGCGCAGTATCAGAACAATCGCGTATAAGACCATGTTATCATTTAGAAGTCAAGACAATTAAGGTTTTTAAAAAGATGCTTATATAATTATGAGTTATCATTAGCACTTTTAAAATAAAAGGATCAAGGAAAGTACTTGTAAGTAAGCAATAACATTCTGAGATTGCTAGCGGTTTCAAGTATTAGCAGACATTATATCTTTCGTATGATGCGTTACGTCTATGAACACAAAAACAAAAATTGATTTCGATGATATCTTTTCATGACATTTGAGAAACATTTATTTTAATATAATCAAATATTTAAATTACTTAAGTTTAAATTGTATCTTCCTGAGTGGCAGTATTGTGAAAAAAGACATAGTACTTTGAGAAGCAAAAAGATTTATGTGGTTTGAGATTCTTTTTCAAAAAAATGTCTACATGTCTTAGTTCTTGGAATTGATTTCTCTACCAATCCTTTTGCTCATCTTCGATCTATTACTAATTTTAAGATGAGTACTACTTATATTTGTGTAGAAATTATTTAAAAGTAAAAAATATATGATACAAATGTATTGTTATATTTACATATTTACTACATAAAATAATTTAATTATTTTCTTTATTTAAAATAATATATTCCCAATAACACACTAGAAATAATAAGAGTACCAAAAATAAACAGCTTGCTGGTTTTAGATTCAATTTTTGAACCAAATATCTCTTCCTTATTGTTGACTTTTCCATTTAACACCTATTAAAGAAAGAAAATATAATTTAATGTTTATGAAAATCTATTCGCCTCACAATACCTGATTTAAATATTTGATGTGTTTCTCTACTTCCTTTGTTTCTTTCATAATTATTTCAATAGCTTCATCGGTTAAACGAGAGAAGTATAGTTTACCATTAAATGTTTCATCATCGGTTTCAACGAAATTTAGTTTACTGCCGTTTGCAGCTGCTGCATAACGCATGGCATTCATATGATTACAAGCATAAAATAAAATCCTTTTATTGTAGTCCTTTGCATCAGCATGATTCACGACACTAAAAAATGTACATTATTTAACGCAAAACGTAGCTATTTAAAAATTTTTTAATTAAACTTACTAATCAAAACTTTCTTGTTGGTTTGGCAATTGATTGAAACAGTTAAGCAATTGTTCTCTTTCGGTTTTGTTTTCTATACCAATTAATTTGAGATCTTCATCGCATAATAAAGATAAATCATTATATGTAATATCTTCATTAATCAAATTTTCAACGCAACTAGAATTTTCTCCATCCTGCGTTGTTAGTACCGTTGATAAAAACTCCTTCATAAAATTATACCTTGTAAATTTTTTCTTCGGCTTACAAATCTGCGATAATTCATTTGTTGGAAGCTGTTTATTTTTAAAAAACTCTTCAGTAACTTCAGATTGCTTATTCTTGTAAATGGTTGTAAGCACATTACAGTCGTCGTAGCTCATTTTGTTTTAAATGGAAAGCAGTTTGAATAAAAAACCTATTAGCTAGTGTTTATACTCAATGAGATAATTGTGTAACGAAATATATCCAATGTTTGTGGTACATGAAATCCTTCAGAAACATAAGATTTTATAATATTTATCTTAGCTTACTTATTTTCTTTTAATATTGAACTTCACTTTATATTTATGCACGGCAAGAATTACTGTTCGCCAATTCGAATGATTGTTTACTTTGTTTAAGTATGTTCAGAAAATCAGTAACAGAGTTGCATTTTAGATATTTTCAAACTACTTAGAATATTTATAACATATCAGTTTTCAATGGAATAAATACAGAATTATCATGCATAGGAGAGCTTTTTGCTACGTTTACATTGTGAGATTAAGAGAAAGAAATTAAGTTAATCTGTATTTTTAATCTCCACAGTTCACATTATACATTGGAGATTTATCTTGACGTTTCTCTGGTTATATTTTGTTTCGTGTGTTTGACAAATTTCTGTAAATAAAGCATTTAATTACAACTTTGTAGAAAAAAATTGTAATATGAATTTAATAAAAAGTTTTATAACAATAATTTAACAAATTTTAGTTATAATTATGTACAAAACTAATTTTAAACAAATTTAATAAAAATTTTAGAGAAATAATCACCATTTCTAAGGAGATTATAAATTAATCTCGACCAGAACGAGATTAACTTTTGTATGGGAAATCTAAGATTAAGCAACAAGATTAGTACCTTAACCTATATCAATGCTTTAATTTACTTTTAATCTCACGATGTAAACGCTGTTTAACATTAAATTTGTGTGCCCTAAATAAATATTTAGAAACGATATTATCAAGCAGTAAATATCTTTCATGCATGCTATTTACATGTATAAATTTATAAATAAACTGCTAAACGAATACTGGGTCTAATATTTAATGTAGTTTACGTATTTATAAAAACAGATTCACAAGGTACAAATTGAAAACTTATACAATTTTGGAGTGTACACGGTGGTAATGCTTGATTATAATTTTCTAGTATTCCAATATCAAAAATATTAAATATTTAATCAAGGTAATTGTTAAGCTGACCACAATTGTTTTCCGTACTGCCAGAAATCAGAAATTAGTACATACGTATTTCAATCAATAAATGTTTTCAAAGATCACAGATAATAGATATATAGCAGCATATCTATCATTTGTATGGCGTGATTAGCTGTTATATGATCAGACTAAGAATTTACTTATTGAAAATTAATATTTTTGACTATGAAAACTTCTACATCATTATTATAAATTGAAAAAATTTTATGCTGCGAAATACCTGTAAATTAAATTATATATAATAAAATAAACAATCGAAGAGGTCTGTTTATTATTCTCATTTGATTAAGAGCGTAACACTAATAAAGTGCCAAATTACGCTCTTTACACAGATTTTCATGGAACAACTTTGTGTAAAATCTGATAAGAACACAAGTGTCGCGCAAATAAACAATTCAAAAATTTAAATTCAAACCAAACAGCTGATTCACACATCACACAAATTTTACTTGAAATAAAATGTACGAGTAAAATCTGTATAGCATTTTCAAATCTCGACAGGGAAGTTACGCTCTTTCAGATGCTCTCATTTACTCGAAAATTTGCTGGTGGAACGCATTTGTGTATACACAGTGTTACGCAAAGTTACTTTACTTGTGTCTTACTTGAGTTTTACTTGGAGTTGCTCATGGAACAGACCTATTATTGTAATGATCGCTGCCACATATGATCAACAATAAAGAAATCTACTCCATTATCTGGTTTAGTAAAAGTAGTAATATAATATTGGACTACTAGAAGTTGAAGTAGAAGTATTATAATGGGACATAGAACATTGTCTATAACTTTCATTTTTGCGCTCGTAACTTATGCTTAAATACACGAATTAGTTTTCAAAAAACCTTTTTTAAATGAGTCTTTCTACAGCCCCTTGACGAATAATTAAGTTTAATATATGATTTATAGATGATAGTAAATAATAATGATAGACAGTAAAGTATAGAAATTTTAATAAAATAAATATGTGTTACATCTAAAACATGTATGTTTATGTAGTTATAGCGCAACTTCCTAACGCAAGAAAATTTGCAAAAGTAATTATGATACCCAAAACCTAACAATCAGGAGAAAAATATTCTTACCATCCTATTAGTCTTCTAATAACGTTTTTTAAATTAATGCAAAGTATATGTAGAATATTGCCTATTATTTAATAGCATATATAGCATGGTATCATATTCTATCTTTAGAACGAGGAGCTTGTAAAATATCCCAGAACCATATTTTTTGACATTTAGCCCGTATATTAATGTGAATATATATGAAAATATTTTATTAAATATTATAATAAAGTTTTTAATATGTACGGTGTTACGAGTCCATTGTCCAGCAGTAAGGAGCACCCTAAAAACTGTCCTAGGACTAGTACTGTATATGATATTTGCATCCATCATAGTGAGATGAAGTGAATTAAGTAGGTTTACATTTTTAATATATTTTTCTTTATGATTGTTAGGGTTAATTAGAAATGCAGTGACGAGTATATAAAATATAAAATTTATCTATAAAATAGATATGGTTTAGGTTAAAAAATTTAGGTTATTCTAAACTTAATAAACTTAAAAAGGCAAAACAAGCGTTAGGTCGCTTAAATAAAGTCTGGATATCATTTTAGTTATCGCATCGAACTTCAATACGAATATTTAACTCCAACATAAAATCTTGCCTCCTATTTGGATGTCAATCTTGAAATGCTATGGCAAACGGCATCAATGTACGCAAAATCGTTAAAGTATTTTGGCCAAATACAATTCCAAATTAACGTTTGTGATCTTTAACTAACAAACACCTATAAGAACCGAAACTAAAAACGCAAACGGAACTGGGTCGGTCATACTTTGCGTAGATCCGATGGGTAGCAGAAGAAGGGGCAGATATGTACACAGAAGGGCTGGGGAAAGTTTAAGCTTCTGGTCACCAATCGTACCGAGTGTAAAATATTTGTTGCGACCGTATGCTCCTCCTAGGAGTTTAAAGATTTAATGTAATATATATAAACTTAATAAAAATTTTTACTTTAGTGTTTATCCAAATTATTGATATTTAATTTAAAAAAATTATAACATATTTTTATGTGAAATATTTCACTCCAAGATTTCAAACAATTTTTGAACAAATTTCCTAAAATTTGTAATTATGATGTTCAGTTACACTTGTATCCTGCAGTTTTTTTTAATGTCGGTTAGTTCATTACCAGATTGTGGATTCCAGTTTGTGAATCGATTTATCAGTTTTCCATCGAGCTCAGAACTTCTGGAATGATATATATGTCTGTTTAAATTTAAAATATTTGCATATACTTTTTGTAAATTATAATTAAATTTAATAAATAAAAAATTACATTTTTTATTAGTTAAAAAATCAACGCATCCAAATTTGATAATCCGTGTTCTCTGAAATTACTTTGTCAGCGTTAATGACACAATTAAAGTTGTTTATTTGGATTCAATTGTACAAAGGAGCCGATTGAAATTTTTAAAAAGCAAAAAACTAAATCTCACTACCCATTGTGTAAAGGTAAAATATTCCGATCAATTATTGTGCACTTCAAGAATGACTGCACAATTATTTTGTTTACATATATTCTCTTGAAGTATCTGTGAGATTCTTCATATGAGCACATGACTTCAATTACTGCTTGGCTACACAGTTTGGAGCGGACAAGTGAGCAATTCACATTGTTTATAAATGAATCTTAAGTCAATTGTCGTTTTCTTATCAACATCATCAGCTAATGAAGTGAATAATATTTGTTTTAAAACATTTTCATTGATTTGGGTGAGGCAGAAATAGTCTGAGACGGCAGTTCTTGTTAAAATTCAATCAACAGTTTTTGAAGAAATCGCCAACTAAGTGGAGCTCTGGAAATAATAGCTCTGATTTGTTATGCTTATTTCAAGCGATTAAGTTACGGGAAAAGAGTTATAAAATATAATTTTATAATAATTTTACATTAAATATTCAAAATGTCCAAATCATTTATAAATAATTTTATTTGTTTATTTTATTTGTTTATCTACGCTCAATACAAAATAGTTTCGGGTGTTGTAGTTTTTGACTTTCCACAGAGTAAGTATTTCTGACAAATATCCAAATTACATTAATTATGGAAATAAATAACTAAAAAAATTAAATGTATATATAACTTATAATAAAAGTATAATAATTTATACTTAATGTACCTTTCTTAATTACTTGAATAATCAGTGAAACTGCAAAGGTTATCAGTGTTTTGAATAATTTTTTTTAAAGAGGTTTTTTTCCAACAGTAGTAAACTACAACAACAATAATTTTTTTTTAACTAATAATATTTTCAAATGAAAATTAAAATGAATTTGTATTCAATATTTTTTCACTGGAAAAAGTTTTCACTACGTAAGATACTTAGAAAAACAACAATGGCTTATTGCACACTTAACCTTTGATGGTTTTTATGCCGAAATAACATTATATTGACTTAGAACTATAAATTGAATTACTATAAAATGTTAGAGAAAACGTAAATAAACACGACCGTTTAGTTTAAGATACTTTCTTCAAGAAAAGCATAAAAATATGTAAATTTAAAGGAAGTAAAAAGAATCACTAAACTATATTATAATTGCATGGATATATATTCTTTAGTAATACTTTTACTAGACAGAATTATTAATAGAATTGTTATAAAATGTTATTATATGTGGCTTCGTCATTTGGTAGCTGCCTCATTGTTGGATTAGGATGTTCAAGTAATCTATCTGTGTGATTTTTACTATTTTTGCGGATAATGTCTGCGACGAAGGGTATCTTTAAGTCACGATGAATGTCATGGTTTCAGATGTACCAGTCAGAATTTATGACAGTCTTAGGTATTTTTGATTGTAGTCTTTGCAGTATTTGTATGCTGAATTTGCATACTGTGCCCCATATTTCGACTCCATATTTCCAAATTAGGGCAATTACCGTTTTATATACTAGAAGTTTATTTTCCACTGCTAACTTTGATTTTGAGCGAAATAGCCAGTGCAATTGTGAATTAAAAAGAATCATAAAAATAGTGAAAAGAACAAACCGTAAAAGAATCCACGAATATGCATTCTTTAGAAATACTTTTACTAGGAAAATACAGTAGGTACAAGTTGTAATTGTTAGTATACTTTATGTCAACATATAATACAAAAAAAATATCACTTTAGATTTACCGACGCTTTGATATATTCTCTATTTTGATCTGTAAAATCTACTTGGATGTTGGTAAAGAATCCATGGAAATTCCAACAGATTAAGACGAAAAATAGATTGACAAAAATTGATTGATTATTACCGATAACAATACATCAAATAACTATCAAAATAATTAAGTGGATGCATTTGTTACGGTAAAATCAAGCTGTATTTTTGTAATATCCTTTATTGTGATTATAGACTATGAGAAAATATTAATAAAGCTGAAAAGTAGATATCAACATTGGGGTAAAAAGTTAACGGAATGACTAAGAGAAAGTCAGAGTCAGCAGAGATGAAAAGTTATTTTTATTTCTACTGAAACATACACATGTCTATATCTGCACTATTGAATTATAACATTTAGGGGACATTATTTATTCCTAAACCTATTTTTAATATAGGGTTTGTTTAAGCCCAAATCCTATACTGCGCCCACACTTTTCAACCCCACATTTGCTCGATAAAGACTATAAAAAATGTATCGACTTTATTTATAAAAATGATTTGATATAAATTATATTTTAAAATAATTTGCAGTATTAGAACTAATTCTTATTAATTAAATTCTTATTAATTTTTTTGAGTTTAACATTTCATTTCTATAGTGTTTTAGGATATTCTTTTGATAAAACATATAGCAAAAATCACTAACTTCTACTTAATTGTTAATTAACAAAATATGTGTGCTTCAAAATACCATAAATAATTCCGTAATTATTTTCCTCATTTTGGTTCGGTTCCGTATTTTCAAATTAACAAGCCCAAAACCATTATGAGTAGTGGCACGCGCTTTACGTGAAAAGCAAACAAACGAATTTATGGTCGCAAGCCAAGAAGTTGTTCGCATTGAGATAACCTGAGCATCGGTTAGAGCTTCAGCCCGCCTTCCCCAAGGTATTCATGAGAAAGACAACTATTAAGGCTTTACGGCACTTGAATGCTTAATGTTTTCTTTAATTTACATAATACAAATTATTTCATTATATGTTGGGTATGACTGACTGACTGAATGACTGACTGATGAGCAATAAAAGAAGATTATTAAATTCTATTTTAAAAATTATTTTCGAAAGTACTCTTAATAACAGCATGTACACAACATATATGAGGAGTTTTTTGCCTAAGAAAACTAAAAAATTTGGATATAATATATAAAAAAAATGTTTATTCAAAAATAAATAACATTATTTTTAAAGTTTTTGGAGTTTAAGATTAATAACGAAAGCATGAAAGAAAGGATTAAACGTAATTTTTTTTAGTTTTTGATGTATTCAAAAAAAATTTTAATTATAATACAAATATAAATTCACAATATAGCTCAATGACAGATACAAGCGCTAAATTACTTATTTAAGTATACACTATAAGTATTTAAGATTAGTATTAAGATGAATAAATAATATGTCGTATTATATATTAGACCAGCAGTACTTTATGGGTTTGTCGCGTATAGCAAAGCTGCCGACTCTACTATCCAAAAGCTACAATGGATAGTAGTTGCTCAAAGGCAGGCTCTTCGAAGGCTCTTCAAAGTACCATGGTACATTCGCACGAATGACATGCTAAGAGACCTTAAAATAGATCCGGTCAAAAAATACATATGGTACAGAGCTCTGAAGCTATATGCGAAATCCGACAAGCTGCCCTTCTTAGCACTATCTAAACTCAGAGTAATCACTAACCGCAAGGGGCGGTACGCAGATCTTAGATCAATCAATGAATAATCACGAAGATTATGAGCAATACTCAAATTAGTCAGTGAGATGGGTGGGACTCTGCAGAATCCCCCCAGCTATCATAGAGTAAAAGTGCGCAGATACATTAACTCGGAAAAGGCTTAACATAATAATTATATATTCCCTATAAAAATGAACAGGGAAACAATTTCCCTGAAGATGACTATCGAAGATAGTTGAAATATTAGAAAAAAATTTAATAAAATAATTTGTTTCAAATATAAATAATAAATTATTATTTAATAATAATAAATTATTCTTTTATTTTTATTTAAATTAGTTCGCTTATAAATTATTATTGGATGAAATCGTATCAAAATAATCATAATGATGTTATATTTGCTATTAATCTATTTAAGTTTGAATAGGTTGTATATAATACCTTCTATTGACGGGGCTATTAATGCATTGAATAACAGTTAGAGATTTTCTCATTTCATTGCTCGAGATGCCGAATTGCATTTGTTTTTACTAACTTATTTAGATACAAGTTAATATCACAATAAATTAATTAACTTAATGAACAATTTTATTTTATTATTAATTTCCATTTTGAACATACACCTAACTATGAAACCACTAAATTAGGATTGATTGATGAGATGCCTTAAAATTTATTTGGTTATGCTAACAAAATTTTCGAATCTACTTATAATTAAATTAAAAAACTCTCATAAAACACCATTCATAAAAATATAATTATAATCTTAAAAAAAAAAACTCTTCAGGCGTAACACAAAGGTGGAATATTCCTTTTTTATTTACTGAGTGGATATCCTCAAGTGTATTAATAAATACCTGGTGTTGCTTTTTTATTAATCTCTCTTTAATATTGCATAAATAACCTCGAAGGCGATTTAAAATGCCTGATTTTATGGTTAAAGATAAATCTTAACTATTTAAATATTATAGACCTGCTGATTGGTTCAATTGTTTTCATATAAGCATCTTTTGAAATTAACTTTTAAATGTCTGTATGATTACTTTTCATTATAAAACTATTAGAAATAAATAAAATGAATACCTTTGAAATTATAGAAAATATATTATTTTTACAGATTTTAATATATAGCAGTGTAATGCCTAGGGTATTTAAAAATTTGCCTAAACTTCTCATAATGCTGAAGATCTTTTTCATAGATAGTGTATTGCAGGTTCTGCCAGAAATGCTTTGCGTGGTTGGTATGTGCTTTAAGATAATTCATTAAGTTAAAAAAAAATGTTGTTTTATAAAGTAGACGTAAAGCATTAATAATGAATATATACAACTATAAATACACATTTTGTCCTTCGATTCATTTCCGCGGGCTTCACCCCTTAATTGCTGGTGCGTGCTCTTATAAAAGTTTTTTTATTTGATAATGTAATATTGCTTCCTTATATTTTCAAGAAGTAAATGTTATATAAATATAAAAATTTTTTTTTACTGTTAATATATAACTATATACATATATATTTTATAGATCAAATTTCCCTAAATGCAGCCGAACAAAATTTTTTGAGCGCTATATCAACAAATGATTGGCTACAATTTGTCGAGTTTGGCGTTGATTCCATAAATAAACAAAAGAGGTATATCTATAATATGTCGCATTTTTTTCTTTAAGTTTGTGTGTTGACATCTATTTCTTTTTAGGTTAGAAGAAAATCTATTAAATGCACAGGTAACTGTACAAAATGGTAGCATATCTCATGTGCAACTTTTGGATTGCTTACCAAATTCAAAGGCCCAAACTGAAAGTGATATTGCGGGAAAAATACTTAAATCCAGTTTATATGCTTATAATGCAAAATGTGCTGTGCGCGGAATTAGCGGTGAAAAGTGTGAGGCTTACTTATCTACTAAAGAGTTGCCGAAAGGAAGCTATGTATATGAGAAATGCTTACAAATTTCTAAAGATCCACGAGATGGACACCATCCTTTCAGACGACTATTACCAGCCAACTATAAAGATGGTTTTTATAAGGTTTTACATATATCTAATTATAGTAGTAGTTTTATACAATTTATATACTATAAATGCTTTATTAGATGTATTCAGAAGATAAATTACCAGCTCCACGTGATATTAGTACTAAAGCATTACATAGCTCCAATACAGGTTTTAAAAATGATGTGCTCGATGACAAGCAAAATACTTTAGCTTTAGTGCAGTGGAGTCAGTTTATAGAACATGATCTGAGCAAGCCCGTTGTGACATCTATGAGTAAATATTTTATTTAAAAAAAATGAATTCAAAATACATTGAGCATTTTTCAGGTAATGGTTATGCAATTGAGTGTTGTGACACGGACAATTCTGAATTACTGCCACGTTATTATCATCCAGCTTGTGCTCCATTACTAGCAAAGAGTGATGCTAGTGTATATAGTAGAGGAACATGCCTTAACTACGTGCGTAGTGCTTTAGCTATTGATGATAAATGTACTTTTGGAGCAGCAAAACAAGTAAGCACACAATCATCACATAAATATTTCTTAATTATCACTTATAGTTTAAAAACTTATAAACATATTAGCTTAATCAAGCCACAAGCACTCTTGATCTTTCACAACTCTATGGTTTTACTGAGGACGCACAAAATCAAATGCGCACCTTCACAGATGGTAAAATCAAATCTACCCGGGGATCAAATGACAAAGAAGATTTATTGCCAATGGCTTTGGATGAAACGCATACTTTTTGTGCTCTTAAGAAGCAATTTCAAAATTCTACTTGTTTCATGGCTGGTGATTCTCGTGTGAATAATAATCCATTTGCTATTATTATATATACGCTCTTCATGAGAAATCATAATCAAATCACAAAGCAGTTAAAGTTGGAACATCATAACTGGGATGACGAACGTTTATTCCAAACTGCAAAGTCAATCAATATTGGGATTTATCGTCGTATAGTTATGAATGAATGGCTGCCAGCTTTATTAGGTAGAAGCGTTGCTCTGGACATTATGGGACAGCCTTTAAGCTCTAAACTCACTAGCTCTGAACTTGATATTTCTAATGAATTTGCAGTAGCTGCCATACGTTTTTATTATTCGATGATGCCTAATGAACTACATAACTATTCAATTCTAAATAGAAGAAGGTCTGGAGACTTAAACAATTTGAAAAATGTGATGTATGTAAACTTTTAATAACACATTTATTTTTAAATTTAATAACAAATTTAAAATTCTTTAGTAACGTTTTATCCGAACCAAATTTGTTTACACTCAAGGATCATATTTATAAGTCTATGCTTACTTTTACAGCAACATTCATTAATAATATGTTAGAGTCATTGCTGCAACAACGTGCTATGAAAATGGATGCAACGTATGTGGATAGTGTAAGTTGCTTTAAACCTTACTTTATTTTTATTTAATTACTATTTAATTAATTCCTAAAAATTAATTATTATAATTAATTAATAAATTAATTAATATAATTAATAATTATTTATTATTTTATTAAATTTTTTTTTTAAATTTAAATTGGAATATTGTATTATTATGTGTAAGGTATATATTCTAAACCGATTGGTTACTGCAATCATTAAGCCCACGGGTACCATAGGCTCTCCTCAATCTTTTTGAATAGTGAACTGCCTCATGGGTTACAGCACTCTAAATATAACTCATATATAAATATATATGACTGTAGTGCCGAGTTCCTCGTGTGTTTCAAAGCAACTCCTGTCTTGATGTGTTTCTACATTAGTTATTGAGTCGTTTCATATTATAACTTGCCAGATTGCTCAGTACCCTGTAGATTCCAAAGCAACGCCTATCTTTCAAGATTATTTATTGAGTTGGATCAAATTATGATTTAACTTCCCTATATAAAAGGTATTTTATGTGTATGCAAACTGTAAGTAACCATACATGTAAAAGGATGGTCGAGATGCTTAGACTTTAGAGAAGAATGATGTAGACCGTAACAAAATTTTATAAATTGAATTGAAACTACATAACTTTTCATATTTTCGGGAGATAATGCAAAGTATTAGAGAATTTCAATGAATGACATTTTAGTATTTAAAAATGCATATAGGTACACTATATGAGTTATCTGTAAACAAGTTAATTACTCGAAAATACAAAAACAATTAATTTTTTGGTTCAATATTCTTCTATTCATTGTTGTGTTACCTACCATTTGTTATTTGTGCTTTAAGCTTCTTTAAATGTAAATGTAAACAAATAGATTTGAAGTAATTGAGTACTTAAGTTTACAAGTTTAATAACAACGATAACAGACACAAGTATTTGGTGTGATATACTACTTTTAACTACTTAACTACTTTACTACTTTTTTTTCAATTTATTAATTGAATTTAGCTAACGAGTTCTGAACAAATAGTTGACCAAACAAATGGACTTCGTATTACGATTTTTAAGGACCATGTCACCGGGCTATCAAATGTTCGTCGATCATCACTTCATTACTCTTACTTTTTGTTTTTTAATTACTTTTAATTTTTTAAATTAAAACCAACATTTTTTGATAGCTCTCAAGTTTTAAACTTACTTCTAACGAATATGATTATTCCATCGCCTGCGTAACGTTCTTGTGAACATTTATTACATAAGCTATAAGCATAAAAAACGCAAATATGAACGAATAGATTTAAACTGAGTGAATGCTCACATTTATATGAAAAAAATACATATACGAGTACATGATTGTATGGAAAGCAAATGAAATGAACACAAATTTGTACACTGAGTGGTTTGTTGAAGATCTCTAAATTAGAACATATAAATGTTATATTATTCATTTGTTAAAAGTACATTCATATACTTTGTTATTCTTCTTATTACTGTAATACTATTATAATAATACTATAAAATAATAGAGAATTTTCAAAAAGCAGTGAACTACACTTTTTTTATATTTTTTTATATTTATTTTTTGTCTGACCATTTTCTTTTCGCAAATACCAATCATCAATGGTCTAAGAATTATTTCTTATATTTAATTATTGGTTAATAATCATCTGAGACTGCAGGGATCAAGGGTTGAACTCGTTCTCTGCCAAATTTGAAGGTCAGAATCAGAGTTCATTAACCAACTGATCCAAAGCCGAATTTCACTCGTATGTTTGGACATGGAATTCTGTTAATAATGATGTGAAAGCTCATTAACAAATTTACTAGTTGTATTACATTATCACGAAATCATAAATCAGCTGTAGAATAATTAAATTATTTAATTGTGTTTATATTTTTAATTGTTAAATATCAATATTATTCTTTTGTAGAGGCAGTATGTTGTTATATTATTCCTTCTTGTGTATAGAACCTAATCTAGGAAAGTAATACGAACGAGCTGTAGAATAATTGAATTATTTAATTATATTTATGTTTTTAATTATTAAATCTCAAACTGTTCTTTTGTAGAGGAATTATTTTATTGTACGCTGTTATATTATTTTTTCTTGTGTTTAGAACCTAATCCAGGAAAGTAATACGGGAAAAGTCAGCTAATGGTACATTGTGGTTCGTACAAGCGAGACTGGAAAAAGAAATATTTTATAACTTCATATTATTAGATAATTTTTTATATTTAATTTGATTTTTAAGTGACTAATTTACTTAATAGAAACTATTATATTTAATAGAGAGGTTTCGAAAAGTAGTGAACTACAACAGTAAAAATTTTATTTTAAATTACTTATATAAAGAGGTTTTCGAACAGAAGTGAAACAACAACAAAAATTTATTTTTTAAATTATTTTAATTAATTGAATTTTTGGCTGACCATACAGCTGTTTCGAGTATTGCCAAATACCCATCATTAGTAGTCTTGGAAATAATATTTATATTTAATTATTCGTAAATAATTATTTTTGAGACTGCAAGTACCAGGAATTGAACTCGGGTCCTGCCAAATATGAAGCTCAGAATCAGCGCACCTTAACCAACTGATCCAAAGCCGTACTTGACTTTTTATGTTCGCATATTTTGCTGGAGTTTTTGTTACTTTTGCTATGAAAGTTTTTTATTAACAATTTTACTTGCTGTATTTATATATTTATAACGAAATCATAAACCAGCTATAGAATAATTGAATTAATTAATTAATTATATTTTTTATTTTTAATTGTTAAATTTCAAAACTATTCTATTCGTAGAGGCATTATTTGTTGCATGATTTGTTCTTTCTTATGTATAGAACCTAATCTAGGAACGTAAATTACTTATAAAATAATGCTTCTAAATAAAGAATATATTTACGATAATAAAGTATTATTATTATTATGACTGACATGTTCAAAAATATAAATTCAAGAACTTAGTCTCATCACAAAAGATTTCTAATTATTTCTACCGCGCGCTATAGCTCTTAGTTCATTGAAAGATTTGCCTGACTCTCTGTTGATTGTCGTTCTCCATGTAGTTTTTGGTCGATCGCGATTTCTTCTTCCATTTTAGAATAATAAAGTATAATATAAAATAATATAATTTATGAATTTATTAATGTATAATTTATTTGATATTATAGTTACTAATTCAATTGTATTTATATTTTTTTTAAAGTTAATATTATTAAATAATTTGAGACCATCGCATGCTGATATATTGGCTTTCGACATACAAAGAGGACGAGATCATGGTCTTCAGGGATATGTTAAATATTTAGAAATTTGTGAAAATACCAAGATCACAAGTTGGAAGGACTTGGAGAAATACATTAACAAAGAGGTTTGTAATTTGTCATAGAATTAGGAAGCAAAATAATAATATCTAAATTAATTTTTTTTCATATAGGAAATAGAAAAATTAAAAAGCGTATATAGTGATTGGGCAGATATTGATTTAATTGTTGGTGGCATATCGGAAATACCAAAAACTGGCTCTACTGTTGGAACAACATTTACGTGCATTCTAGGTGAGTTCATAAATAATAATACATGTTGGAATATTTAACATAAAAAAGAAAAAAACTGATTGAGACACTTGTTCCAATGTACGTAAACAAAAAATATCAAAATATTAATAACACGAGTAAACAATTTTTGTTTCTTGTGTTTCTTTTTACATTTAATTATTAACTTGATAAACTTGGTAAATAGAGTGTGTTAGAGACAATGTGTACAGAGCTGTGAGTTATTTCCCAAAATTGTAACAACGGACGGCATTGCCTTTTAGCCCAGTTGTCAGTTGTACCGCAAATGTTATTGTTGTTTCGGTTATGCGGCAATGGCTTGGCAGCAATCCGTGCGTTTTTTTTGTAGCTACTTTTCTTGCATTGCAACTCCACTTCAATAGCGCATTTCGACACTATTAATGGAGATTTTATTGTCGTGTTAATTAATTTAGTTGACTTAATATTAATGCACATACGTTTACTTTTGTAATGTCAGTTTTAATAGTGTACATTAAGACCGAAAAGCTTTCGGAAATTCTCATTTAAAATTCGCGCGCTGTATATTTTCCGATATTTTAAGTTTATGTAGTTTGGCAGCACTGTCCTTAATTACTATGCCAAAAATGAGCGCGATCTGTCAGACAGTTCGTTTACGGCAGCTGTTGAAACCAGTTCACCTCAGTAGGGCGTTGCGAAAAAAACAATGGAAAAAAATATTGAACAAAGAGTTTGCATCAAATTTTGTGTTTCGAACGAAATTTCGTGTGCAGAATCGTTGCGAATGCTACAAAAGGCTTATGGGGAATCAGTTTTATCGAAAACTCAAGTTTATGAGTGGTACAAAGCCTTCCAGGACGGTCGTACGACCGTCGAAGACATTTCGCAACGCACTACTGAGGTGAACTGGTTTCAACAGCTGCCGTAAACGAACTGTCTGACAGATCGAGCTCATTTTTGGCATAGTAATTAAGGACAGTGCTGCCAAACTACATAAACTTAAAATATCGAAAAATATACAGCGCGCGAATTTTAAATGAGAATTTCCGAAAACTTTTCAGTCTTAATGTATATTTGTAACCGTCAGCAGAATTGTATATATGAAATGCAATTTCTGCAACACACGTACTTGTTTTTGGCTGTAAGTAAACCTTTGAGGTAGATACCAGTACATAGTGGCCTATTATGATAATCTGTACGCAATGCTTGTTAATTATTCCGCAAATGAACCAAATGAAAAATGTTGGCAATTTCTGCATTTACATTTAATAATAGTCATCATACTTCTTGCACGGCGTTTCATGCGCGTTTTACAACAAAGTGGTTCACATTCCTTTTGACACTTAAATATGTCATGAAGGCCTTCTAAAGACTGGGTTTAATACTCTATGGGGAACGATTTATTACGCAAACGGTTGCAAAAATTATAATTAACTAGTAACCGATTATTATTTAATTAATTCTGTTCTTAATCAAATACTAATACCCATAATTAATTAGTTGATAAATTTTGATCTAATACTTTCATTTTTCTTTCTATATATAATATAACCAGCTTAATTAATATTTACTTAAAAATGATAAATTTAAAAAAAAATTAATTTAATTGTTTGCATACATAATTGTATGAATAAATTAAATTTTGTATTTTAAAAAGTAAAATATATACAGTTTGACAAACGAATTAACTATGCAGGAAATTAACATGATAAGCAGTGGGAAACGTGTTATACATAACATTTTACGCATATATTTTTGGTTATTTAATTGTCATAAAAAGTCACAATGAACTAGTATCAACTTTAAAGGTTTACTTGTAGCCAAAAATAAGTACGTATATTGCAGAAATTGCATTTCGTACATAATTTTCATTTTATAAGTGCATTAATATTCAACAAAACCGTCAACGAAATTAATTAATATGACCATAAAAATCGCATTAATGCTCTAGTGTCGAAAGGTGCTATTGAAATGGAGTTGCAATGTATGAAAAGTAGCAATAAAATAAAAAAAAATTAACTGATTGCTGCTTATCAGCAGTTGGTTTTAAATAATATAATCAATCATAATAATCGGAATATGTTCAAACTATAACTCTACTCCTTATAATAATGAGTAAAGCTCAGTTCAGTTCTATTATGCATACAAATCCTTGGGTCAGTTGGCGAATGAACACTGATTCTGACCTTTAAATTTGCAGGGTACGAGTTCAACACTTGGTACTTACAGTTATTTACGTATAATCAAATATAAGAAATAATTTCAAGACCACTAATGATCAGCCAAAAATTCAATTAAAAATTAAATAATAAAAAATTTTGTTGTAAATCATTACTGTACGAAAGCATCCTAAACTTGATAACAATTAATTCGTCACATTGAAGTCGTACATTTCTTCAAATTTATCATCACTAAGGAGATTTTAAAATCGATCACTCTTATATACATTACAACATTTCATTTTATCTTATGTCGCATAATTTATTTACATATTATGATATATGATAATAAATATATATATTATAACATATATAATATAATATTAACTTCTCATTAATATTTCAACTTGTGTGCTTTCCGCTTGTTAACCAGTTCTGGAACTGCCGGTACTGAATGACTATTTACAATAATAGCAGTATACAAAACATAATAAACTAAATGAATTTGTTCGTTATGTGTATTTATTACAAGTAATTACATATATACGTATATTATTAATAGTGTGCGCTATGCTATATCCAAAAGAGAAAGTATTATCCCAATACTGTTTCAGTTTATTTTAATAAAAACCAGAAACATAGAATCATAGCATATATTGTAATTCCAAAGATATAATGCACTCCAAACGGCTCACTTAAATTAAAAATAAAAATATTTCTTAATTCTTAATCTGAACTCATATTACTTTATTACAACTGAAGATTTATATAAAAATGCGCAATACGTTGTTCTGGTGTTTTTTTTTACTCTGATTACTTAGATCGCTGAGTGCTCATATCTTCCATATGTGCTCTACTAAGTTCTTATATATTCTAACTAAATTCTATATTCTTTTATGTTTCTTTCTAATATGTATTTATCATCGAACTTTTTAAATTCTAATTTGTTTATTGCGCTATTTAGACATATTTAAATAATATTTAATAAATTTGATTTTTGTTTCTTTATATCATAAAACTTCAATTATGTATAATTCAAAAAAATGATTTCTTAAAAACATGTGTAAAATGTGCACTACTTATTACGTCCAAACATAGCCTATAGTGTTTTTCTTCAGTTCAAAAATATTCCATTGTTCGGAGTCGTATCAAAACATAGCCTATAGTGTTTTTTTTCCAGTTCAAAATATTCCATACTTGTACGGAATCGTATCAAAAATGATCCGGTAATTTTCGACTATATATATATATAGAGTTAGATAGATATTATAACATAAATATATGAATAAAGAGGTTTTGAGGTTGTTCTTCTTTTGCTTTATTAATTCAATATCTTTAAGTTATACAAATAAATAGTTTATGATAAAACTTTATAACTACACTTCATTTTACAATTTTTAATAATATCGTTAATTTTTTTTACACATTCCAGCTGAACAACTTTCGAAAATTCGTCAATCACAAAAAGATTTCGAAATCAATAAATCCCCAGATTTCAAGAAATACGAGACGATGAACGCAGCCGAACTATTGTGTGCCAATTCAGATTTAGAAGTGGTGCAAGAAAATATATTTCAATTAAAGTCAGAAAAGTAAGTACAATGACAATTGTATCTAAAAGTGTTTATTATTGAATAATATTTTGGGTAAACATGAGTCGATTAATGACTCATAATGAAGCGCAAACAATGATATTGGCTCTATTTATTGCACACTTTTGTACTTTAAACCCCGCATAAGCCAATGAATAAAAATATATATATATTTATTTATACAAACAAAAGCCAATTTATCTTTTGGTAATTCTAGACAATTAATCAAATTAATTTGATAAAAAGATAACATTAAAAATAAATGTTTTGTTCATATTGTTGTGATTTAATTGTTAATTGTTAAAAACTTTTGAAATCTTATTTCAGAAATGTGGTAATATCATGCGATCGACGATTCCATGCTTTATAAATGTAGTAGAAGGGGACTTCAGATTGGAAAAAACATTTTAAACAATTTAAATTGATTTATTTTAAAAGATTTTTATGTAAATTATTTTGTAATTAATAAAGGATATAAAATTTTATATTTTCGTACAGATTTGAATGTTTCACAATTTCATTTTAAATTTATATAAACAGATTTATTTTATGTTTCAAATATATATTTTAAAATATATTTGTATATATCAGAGCTACTTAATTTTAAGGAAAACTTAAACATTACATTATTTGCTTATTTTCCTATTAAAAATTCAATAAATAAATGAGAGCGATTTAGTAAGCATTAAATCGTTATAATTAAAACCAAAATTAAGTGCATTAAACACAAATTACAAATAAAAAATAAAATAAAATATATTAATTAAGTATATATGTAATTTTGTAAGATCATGTGCATTATATTTTAAACTCCGCAAGGCCAAATTTAAAAAAGTTGATTGTACCAGTTTTTGACTACTTACATATATGCTGGTACTGCTTCAATTTATTTTAAATTATCATTTGCATGAGATACTTAAAATGTGAATATGTATCTATTTTTAAAAGATAAGAAAGAGTATTAATAATAGTCTTTTTACTAAAAACATAAAAACAACTTGAGCAAAGATCAATTATTGAAAGCTTTCAATATTGTTTTAAATATTGTATTATGTAAGAAACGGTATTCTATTTGTGATAGATATATATTGATAATTTAACTAGACTACCGACATTATAGCAAATAATAATGAGCTGCCAAGACAGGTTTCAATATATATATATAAATATAGATACGCTGACCAAATAGTGTAAGAAAAAATTAAAGTAAATGACTTAGAATATCGTTTAATTTCAGTAATAATTAATAATAATATAGTATGAACTTCATTTTTATAATCTACCTTCTATTGATTAGTTCTACATATTAGTAGTCAATCAATATCGTACCTAAATTATACCTTTAAATGAAAACCGTTAATGGGTTTTTAACTATATGTGTAAATACCTTTCAACTAATAATAAAATTGTCAACTTTTACACTACAAATTATTCTAGTTAAATCTAGAATTAACATTTAATACATATCCATAAAGTGTTAATATAAAAACAATTATTAAATGACAACAAAAGAATTTTTAAAAAAATTATTGAAATAGATCCGACCATATCTCGATATTTTGCAAGACTTTTAAGTTAGTCTCTGAGATTATAATAGCATAGGTTTTTTTTTTTTTTAAAGAAGTGAAAGTCAACTGTACTTTGCATGAAAAGTTGAAACTATGGGACTAGCAATAGGACGCAGTTATGAAAGATGCATACTTATGAGGTCATTCATGTATCACCGCTTTCGATGTATTTATTAAAGTTAACAAAATTTTGCAATTACATTTCATTTGATATTTAGTTTGGTGATCATTTTTTATATAATATTCGAAACGACTATTATTTTATTCTTAGATATTAAATATTAACTTGATCGCGTAAAGGGAATGCAAAGTGACCAGAATTGGCCAATAATGAATATTACATATCAGAAATCTAATATATAGAAAATTAGACTATTGAAAGTAAACGAAGTAAATTTAATTAAGTCAATTTAATTAAGTAAATTTAATTAAGTAAATTTAATTAAGTTTTATATGATGCTTTATTATAATAGAAAATATGAAACTGCTGTAAAAATGTACCTAAAAAATTTTACAAAGCTTACGGTGAG
The DNA here is from genome assembly GCF_002237135.1 of Teleopsis dalmanni. Classification (NCBI taxonomy): domain Eukaryota; kingdom Metazoa; phylum Arthropoda; class Insecta; order Diptera; family Diopsidae; genus Teleopsis; species Teleopsis dalmanni. Next base: position 168,920,718 of record NC_051847.1, read on the forward strand.
GATGTTGTGGTTGAACGCCGGACCCAGGATTAGTTTGCTCGATTCCGATCGATTTGGTGGGTTTGTAAGAGAATTGTCTATTACGATCTGCTGCAGTCTAG
>NC_051847.1:168920918-168957059 GCF_002237135.1 Teleopsis dalmanni
TTAATGAAGAAATCACTGCCGTTGAAGTAGTTGTAAGTTAAATTATATATGTTTCTTACTTTCAATTTCAACTTATTAATATATTCACATGTAACAATTTTACTAATTCATACATTTCTTTTCATCTATTACGTTATTTATAGACTGCATCAATGAGACGCGTTATTAAAAAACAACCAATTACGCGAAAAATTTCCTGGAATTTTGGAGAATGGTACCCAAGGCAAGAAGTCCTTAAGAGCGTTAGAGAATGTGACAGCAGCACTTTTTGGTATGGTATATTGTACATAATTAACTTTAGCGTATACAATAACATACTTTTGTATTTACAGATGCTTTAAGTACAGATGGTAAGCCGGAACAAGTGATCGAGTCGAGTCTGGAAATCTCTTCAAGGTGTTAGTAACAATTTCCAGAAAAATATTCATCTATATAAGTATGTTATATTTTTTTATGTAAATATTAATATTTTAGACGGATTCGAATAGCAAAGAAAGGACAAAGGCAAACATTTTTTTATTTTTAATTTATTGAAATTTGGCTGACCATACAATGCTGTTTCGAGTACTGCCAAGTACTCTTCATCAGTGGTCTTTGGAAATAATCGAATTTTATTTAATTAGTTTATAGTCCGAATATAATTTCTTCGGACTGCAAGTGCCAGGCTTAGAACTCATGCCTGTCAAATTAGAAGCGATGACTAATCGTGTCTGAACAAATTATATACGGACTATAAACTAATTAAATAAAATTCGATTATTTCCAAAAAATTTTTGTCTTTGTCTTTCTTTGCTATTCGAATCGGTCTAACTTTTAAATAGTTTCTTTCGTCATAAAAAGACACGCCATTATCGGCAAGAAAAAATTTACCTTAAAATTAATTTTTATAAATACAAATAATCAAATAATATACCATCTTCTTTTTAGTAAAGAATTATGATTAATTAATAACTATATAAACTCTAAATAAATTTTATTGTAAGAAATAATCAAATTAAATATTTAATAATTAAATAAATTCAGTAGGAAAACAAAAATTGCATTTAATTAATTGTTGTAAGTTATTCTCTAATAAAAAATTTCTTACAGTTTGTCCAGTTAGCTTACAATATCAATCAAGACTAATTTAAATTTTGATTTGATTTTTTCATTCAATTATAATTTACTTATTAAAAACACTTAAAAAACAATTATTCATATTTTTAATATTATAAACTTTGCCAAATTCATTTTAATGACCAATAAATATGGACTAATGAAACTCTAAACAATTATATGTACTGCATTTAAATAATTCAGTAATTAATAAATTTAAAAAATCAAAAAAATCAAAAAAGTTTATTAGTTTACAGTAAAAAAAAAAAATTCATATTGAAAAGAAAAAAAAGTAAGCTTAAAAAAAATTGTTTTAGTTGAAAAATTACTTTTATTCTTAATACATTTATATATATAATTCTTCTGTACGTGTGTTGACAGTGAACTCCTCCTAAACGGCTGAACCGATTTTAATGAAATTTTTTATGTGTGTTCAAGTGGATTCAAGGAAGGTTTAGATTCACAATTTGGCCCACTGGATAATGTCTTTTTAATCAATTTTTTATTTTTTGGTATCCATATACATTTATATTAAAAATTTAAAATTTATTCATGCTTACTTTGATTTGTTTAAAAACTTTAAAATCTCTAAAATGAATTGTAAAACTGACGTTGCATAGCTTAAGTGCATTTAAATTCCGCAGCATAATTATAGGTGAGCCAATTTTTAATCTTAAGTTATGTGGTGGTATTCCTGGTAAATCCAGCGAATTCAAAAATTCAACACACAAAAAAGAAGAATTATATATATAAAGATATAAATATCGTACAAAAAACAATGCCACGTCTTCGTGGACGAGGAGGAAATATTGGTCGACGGACTCGGAATTCACAATTACTCCAGAACCGTCGGTTAAATAGATCGGCAGAAAACAATGAAGATGTAAGAAACCAGGATACAATTACACGTGCTAATGAAAGTCAAGAGCAACGCAACGAACGCCAGGAAAATTAATTCCAAGGGGAAACAACGTTCGCCGGGTCAGCTAGTATAAATATGTATATATTTAAATAAATATTAAATAAAACATTTTTTGATAATATAAACTAAAGTAATATCATACAATATGTCTAATATATAATATTTGTATTAAAATCTAGAATATTTTTTAATTAATTATTTTGTATTTTAATTGAAATTTTATTTCGTTTATTTAAATTTAAATTGTTTTTTTTTTAAGATAAAATAATTCAAAATTTAAAAGAAATACCTTTAGATAAGAATTGAACTTTGTTTGAGGCGATTTAGCTTCCGAATCATTTCACAAATCGATGGAACTACAGAGTAACCGATGACGAATCAACTAACTAATTATATTGATAAATGTTTTTTTTTATTGTTTTATAGTTAAAAAAAACCTAATTGCAATACTTTTTTTTAAATAATGAAAATACGCATCAGATATGAAAGTAGATAAAATATTGAATTAGTGTTTTAATGGAAGTACTATAAAAAGTAGTACTGGTAGTAGTAGTGATTTCATTTCTATATACAAATATAGACCACTTTAAAACATCTCAAAATAACTGTTTAAAAACATAATTAATTTTTAATAATATAATTAATTTGATTAATATATTATAAGGATCTGATAAAATGTACACTATGTTTAATAAAAAAAACTTATGCCTCTTCTGTATGTTTTTACAGAAATCTTTTCTAATATTCCTTGTTTTTAGTGCGGTTAGTAAGCACTTTTTTATTTTCTATTCTGTTTTTTTATTTTGTTTTACTTTATTTTAAAGTTTCTTAGTACATTTAACTCTCATTCGTTTTATAGTAAAAATGCGTTAAGTTGAGCACTAACTATATGTGCGAGCTAAGTGAAGTGGTTTACTTCTTAACTAATATGAATTCACTTTAGAATGATAATTGATTCTAAATATCATATATACAAATAAGTATTATTCTATTTTCTAGGATAACATTTACTGTCTACACCAGGGCTGTCAAGACCAGATGAAATCGCGGGCCAATACAATTGACTGTACACATTGGAGGGCCGCAGAAACAATAACATATATTCATAGTTGTTTTCGACAAAAATAAAAATACGGTTATAATTAGTATTTAAGATTTATTAATTTATCAATTTATATTCATATATTTGGTACATATACCATGCAAATAATATAATGTAGTTTTACACCAAAAGAAAATTAGCACAATTATGGTAGATTATAAAAGTCGTGAGCCGCTGTCCGTGGTTTGGGCAGCCCGGATCTACACAACAAAGAATTTTTACTGGCTAGTGTGAATTTTGATCAATTTAAACTATTTTTTAAACTTTTAAAATTATCTAATTAAAATTAGTTCAGCTTAGAAGAATTAATATGAAGAAAGGATGTTTTGTCGATACTCGCTTATACTTTAAATAAAAAAGGGTTTTTACATTGAAAGTAATTTATATTGCAAGATTTTCCCGAAGAAATGAAGTGCAGCCCAAGGAAAAAATGAAGTTCTTAGCTGTTACCAAGTCTATGAGATCATAATTTACAATAACACAATTTTTCATTCAATACAATATCTGACCCTAATCTAGATAAACAAATTAGTTCCATGTCCATGTGTAACCTTATTTCAGCACTCCATCGTGATTATAGTATAATTATTTAGTCCCGGTTGATTTATCCTACAACATTTATTATTTATTTATAAATAATTACGAACTTCGGCTAATAAATTCTTACTCAGAAAATGTATTTACAGTTGCCATTTGATTAATAGACCCATGTTTTTATTATATCTTTTATGCTATATTTATAGTACTTTTTCCGAAATATATCGTTTGTTTTTCTTATAAAATCTTATTTTTCTTAGAAAATAGAATATTTCAAATAAATAAATAACCAATTTGCTTTAAATTAACATCTTTTTATTTATTTTTTCCTTTTCTTTAGAATTAATAAACAGTTGTTAATTAAATGAAGTATTTATTTTCATTAAATTGAAAAATATATCCAAGTCAAAGTGATATAAACAATTCTTTTGAAAATAGTCATACGACTTTAAGGAGACTATACTCGCATTTGTACGAAATACCAAACAATAGTTTAATTAGTTTAATTTAAATTAAGAAACTTAAACAAACTAACTAAATATATGACTATATTTAAATATTATGTCACCATGAGATATTGTTATAAATTTTAGACTTAGCGCAGTCTAGTCTAATTTACTAAAGGAAGCGATTAAAAGTATGTATATATAAAATTAGAACATTTTAGACAATGTACTATGTTAGTGAACTAATTTTAGATTTATCTATATTATTATAAACTAAAACTGTAAATGTGAAAATGTACTATCTTAGTGAACTAATTTTAGATTTATCTATATTATTGTAAACCGAAACTCAATACTATTAAAACATCAAGAATTCATTATGAATTTTGACCAATCCAAAACTGGTACACCAATCATTTGATATCAATATTAGATAAGTATATTTTCTTCTCTAATTTTATCTATAAATTTTGTCTACTCTATTTTATCATCTATACATTTGTGAATAAATAATATACGTAAATTATGAATATTAAAATATTTTATAAATATCATAAAATTGGATGTTAGTACACTATAAATTAGTTATCTATATATTACTATCAATATTATTACCTATATATATTACCTATTTATTATTATCTATATAAAAAAGTTACATTTGTTAGTATATAATATAAATAAATTGTGACTATATATGTGTTTTATAAATATCATAAAGTTAGATATAATTTCTCTATATATTAATTATCTAACAAAATTAAAAACTAAGCGAAAAAATAGATAAAAACTGATACATTCTAACTCATATTTAAAAAAAAGTGATAAAAGTAACTGAAATTTCGGTGCCAAAGGCAGTTTACTTTTCAAAGTAAACTGTGAAAAAGCATCAAGATTTTATTAGCATAAAGTTTAATTTTGACATGAACTGTTTTCTAGTATAAACAATTTCAAAATATTTAACTTTAGATACGATTATCTACGTATAGTTGTTGAGAACTTACACAAATATTTATGTGTTCTTAAAAGAAACTCAAATTAAGAGGAAAGTTAGTTTTATATTAAACCTGGTCCAAATTGTATAAAAAACGTAACAGTAAACTGCTTCAACTAATGCAAAACCTGGTCAGCACTACGTTGTCGATGCTGACGGATCAGTATGTACTAGGAAAATACATTATGAAACTGGGTACACCCTACAATAACTTTTGTCGTAGAAATGGTTCTGCAAAGGAATAGGAAACTGTACTCCACCTCATACGTCAAAGCCCATCTAGGAAAAGCTAGGAGACAATTAAAAATAATTGGACCTCCTTTTGACCAACATTATAGGCTTAAGAAATTTGTTCCCTTTGACTTGAATGAAAAATAGTAACGCAGTACACAGTAGTCACTCCAGCGCTATTGATGCGCGATTAATGCGCTCTAAAGATATTGTAAAGTACAGCGCTCTTCTTGCAAAAAGTGCATATTTTTACAATTCAATATAATTGAAAGTAAGTGTTTAGCTGTCGATATGGACCTTGTTGTACAGATAATCATATGACGAAAGGCAATCTACATATAATACAGAGAATCATATCAGAATTGTCAAATTCATACATTTACGAAAACAGTGAAAGTAATAATTTATTATGTTTTTTTGTGCCTTAATTTAAAAGGTAATTATTTTTGTTGTATGAATATCTAACATCTATATCTAACATATATTACTAAGAACGTTTCGACTGATAAATCTGGATTTAATCTAGATTTACTCCCGGTCTGCCAAATTTTATTGCCAAATCGAACATTTTTAGTGTATTCTAACATTTTTGGAATTGTATTAGTAGGCAGTTGCATTTTTCATAAATAAATATGTCGTTTCAAATCACACTTTATTTATCAAGTTACATAAAACAGCTGTTAATTTCTGGGTAATCCTGCTACTCTGCCAAAATTTCTAGAGTATTATAATTTAATCTCGAGTGTTATACATTTCGCTCGAGATTTACCAATCGGAAATGCAAATTGCACTAAAAGTAAATCTTGTTTGAAAATGATAACCTAGATTCACCACTCGAAACTAGATTAGGGTTTGTAGCAGAATCAACTATGGGCGCGGTGCTCCGCTCCGTTCGGAGCCGATACCTTGTATATTTCTTATCTGATCTTATCTTCACTGCTCGAAAACAACATAAGTAACACTATCTTGAATAACGTTACGACGCCTAGAACCGAATATAAACCGAACTTTCTCTCTCTCTCCTAATCTATATTTTTTATTTATTTATCTTGACAAAAGCAATAATTTTTCATTTGATATTTTATTTCAAAAAAGAACTAAAAGCGCTTTATATCAGCACTTTTAGTAAACGTCAAAATGTCAAAATCTGAAGCACTTTTAGAGCGCTCCGCGCATTACTAGAACGGAGTGCTTGGTATATTGAGTAATTAAAGTAAAAAAGCTCTACAAAGAAGCAGATTGGCAAATGGAGCAAATTAATAGTGTTAAGCAGCTCAAAAGATTCAGATTTACTAGTGTCAGCAACTTTGTTTGAATGTAAATTATAATAAAAAAAATTACCATTCATTTATATTAATTATTCGTTTATAAAAATATTATTTACCAAAAAAAATGAAATGACTCAGCTGGTCACGAGCATAGTTGTTTTATCTAACTAGTGGCGGAGCTAGATCAACTCTGGACGTCGGCGACATCAGAATTGCGAAGCCCCCTTTATAACCTAGTTGTAAAAGTAAGTAAGCTACATTTACTAATACGACAAAGCATGATTGAAACTTTTATTGCTAAACAAATTAAAATAAACACAAATTAAAATAAATGAATTTTCCTACTTTTAGCCTCACTCAATTTGTTTTAAATTATATCATAATTTGCAGCTGCTATTTTCGCTTCAGTTTATAGAATTTCCAATGGAGATAGTCTCTCTTGGATCATCATACTTTTCTAGTATGTTTTAATCAATTTTAACTTTGAGAAGCTTCTTTCCGTCGAAGCTATACTGACTGGAACTGTGAACATAAATCTGGTTACTATATAAACATTCGAAAATACTTCGAATATGGTAAATGCCATTATCAAACCAAATTGTTCAAAATATTTATTAAGTGCTTAGAAACCACAGTCGGTAACTTTTTGCGAGGCCACTGTGAGCGCGAGGCCATCGGCGGTCGAACATCGCTGACGCCTAGCGCCACTGTATCTAACAGATGTGCATGTTTAATTGCATTTATTCATTTCAATTCAATATGTTAGTTCAATCAAATGTGTAACAAAACCAACTGAATTAATAATATGTACCAAGTAGCACCAATTATGAATAAATATCATAAATAACAATAATTAAATAATAAATATTGTTTAATCGTTTTCACACCCAAGGTTTTCAAATTTGTTTCAATATGTCAAAGTTGTTTTTTCCACGAAGGGAGCATACTTAATTTGTTATTAACCGCAACAAATGTAAATGAAGCAAAATTAAATATAAAAAAAATGTAATGGAGAGCATAACGAATTCCTGTGTGGAATTCAACATTTCGGTTAAAATAAACAATTACGTAATGCAACATCGCCTACTGACAAATGCGTATCTCATATAAATATTTACTCGTACATATCGTATATATGTTTTCATACAGTTTTTAGTTATTCCAGTCAATGCCTAACAATGAACACTCCAAGCGAACTTAAGTGAAACGCAAAAGTTCATTTGCTTTTGCACCACTTAAACTAAAGCATACATTTTCCATATTTTAGTTTGTAGAGAGATACGAGCACATACATACATCTATCTACACACTTATCTCCATACATAGTGTCACACTATTCTATATGAACGTATCTACATTCATGTTTTTGCGCTATAATAGAACTCGCCGACAAGCTGTGTGAGCCCCACAGCCCACTTCTGTCAACCGCTGACAATAATCACACAAAAGTCAATGTGCGAGTGGAGTTCAATGGTGTTTATATGCCGCAAAACACCGGCAATGTCATGTGGCAGTAACCACGCTATGGGCGAGTGAAGGAGGACAATCCCACACCGATTGCTTTATCCATTGAAGGCATTTTATATTCGAGTTAAATGGCCTGTAATTCGAACTATTATCGATTAATAAATTACCACCCCCAGAGCTCAAGCCCACAAAACCACAATATTACAAAACCAGAGAAGTATCTGCCCCAGCAAGTGTACAAGGCAACTTTTGCTTTTGCTGGTGTACTCGTAACTGTTGAGCTGAGATACGTACGCAGCTAATATTGTCAGTTATTGATTGTATTGTTTACAACCTCAGCCACCTGTCAAACAAATTATTATTTTTTGTTATTATTTTTTTTTTTTTAGTTTGTTTTGTGGTATATTATGAAGTCTTAACATTGATAGTGTAGTTCGCAGATACATAATTTTTTAGTACAAAACACTAAGCATTTTCTAAATTAAAATCTATTACAATGCTAACCTTCAACATGCAATTTCAAATATTTGCATTAAAATTTTAAATTTTTTTTAATTTTTTTCAAATTTTTTTTAATTCTTTTTTAATTTTCGTTAATTTTTTTTTTAATATTTTTTTTTTCAAATTTTATTATTTTAAAATTATATTAAAAATGAAATTTAAACATATGCCCCATTTATATACAAAAGTCTATAAGTACATACAATATTTTACAGAAATAGCAAATTTAATTTAATTTTGCAAATTGCTGGAATGTGATTGATTGCTTGAATTAGCCTTTCTGTGCTGAATTGTTTATTCATTTAAAGATAATTAAATGCGTTCAAAATAAATTTGTATAATAAAGTTGAAAGTAACGACTACACGACACATAAATATACCTAAATATACATTTATATATATACGTGAATATTATGAATATATCTATATGAATATATTTAATTTTTATTAAATTGAACTTTGTATGAGAGACGAAAAAATCACAGGTCAGCGTTAAGAATTTTATAGTCCAAATATTGTTTATAATGTAAGATAAAGGCCACAAGTAAATGATATGTTAATAGTTCCATAAAAAAAAATTTAACACTTAAAATAAAAAAAATATATTATTCTCGGCATAATGCACTAAAGTAATTAAGGCAGACATTGAAAATGGCTTCAAGTACAAATAAAATAAATCAAATTTGTCAAAAGCTGAACTGAATTGAAAATAATAAATTAATTAAGTGTTTTTGTTTATGCGTAATAGATAAAATCTAAAAAAAAATAGAAAATTTACATTTCAACGAAGTTAATATGTACTTACATTTATATTTACACATACACACATTCATTATTACAAAAATCATTAAAGCAAAAACAACAGTAGAAGTAGTAGTAATGATAATTAAAAAGAATTAAAAAAGAATGTATTCTTGAAATGTAACTGAACATACTTTTATTAGATCCCTTAGAACTTAGTAGGGACCCTTAAACCTTTTTACAGACCTTTTAAGGTGACATAGACTTAGAACACATGTGACATAATTTTATTAGATCCCTTAGAACTTAGTAGGGACCTTATTAGGTCCGTCCCTTCAGCCTTTCTAGAGATCTTTTCAGGTCACATAGACTAAGAGCACATGGGTAGATCATTTCTGCTAGCTAATTTTTAGTTTTAGTTAATTTTAATGTAGCAAATTAGTAGCTAATGGAAACTTTAATTAGTGTACCACTATTTCTTAACATAATTTTACTTAATTTCTATTACCCAGATTAATTTTTCGGTAGAGAAGTCTCAATTGGAGTACTACCATTTTAAATCGCCGTAATTTCTAATTGTCAAGCTTGATCTTAATTGAGAGTTTTCACTAAGAAAGAAACCGCACTAAAAAAGTGAGAAACCACTGTTTCTAGTCGCTATTTTAGTTTTTTAAAGAAAATTTCAATTGAAGTGCAACCATTTATAAAAGCCAGTGTAGGTCATTTAAGTAGCCAGTTTGGGTCATTTCTAACTTAATTCCCCACTGGTGTAGTCGGGTAGGGTAGGATTATTAGTATTTTTAGTATCCAGTTCGCTTACTTTCTAGTATCCATTTCTACACAATTCATTTAACTTATAAGTTACCAATATTGGATATAGTAAACAATCTAGCCCACTCGATGAGTTTACCTTAGTAATCATAATAACGATCGGTAAGGATCCGTGGTCAAGTTTTTTTTTGTCTTATATAAAACAACGATTTATAACAAATAATCTAGATATTAGTTTTAAATGCAAATGAGTTATCATTATTTATATTCAATTTTTAATGTATAAAATTATAAACTATATATTATATGCATATGCTCTTATTTTCCTTATGTGAAGCAACCCCTTTTATCGGTACGTCTTTGGTATTATGTTCTTCAGAGCTGTATCGCAAAACAAATTATAATGCATATAATATAATTAATATATTATATATTTTAAAATATTATTATATACAAACCCAAACTGTGATTATTGGAATTCTAGGAATTCTACTAACTCTAGTACCCATCAAAACTTTCAAATCTGTTCATGTACAGAGAGTAATAACGAGTAATAACTGCAAAAACATTAATGTCACAAAATGTTCACTGCACAAATGCCATCAGTATTATTTTTAGTTGATTACAGAGCATCAAGTGTACTCCAAATATAGGTCATTTCAGACCAAAACTAAGCACGAAAGTCACGCGAGGTAATTGTTGATTTCCTTGACCGAGCCCAAAAACACAGCAAAAAATAATTTTAAACATGTACGAATATTTGATTCTTATCACATTTTTAAAGTTTAACCAAGCATTCAGATTCTTCTACGCATTGGCTTATATTTAAATTTATATATATAATAAGTACATTCATATATATTATGTATGTATAGATGCAAATTAAATTTGAGTCCCATGTTATGCAAATTTCACAATCATATTAGATTACATTTTTATTTTGTTTTCATTTTTTTATTTCTATGGAATTAGTTTTGATTCATAATATATTACTTTTATATTTTTTACTTAATACTGATATTAATATGATATATTATATTGCTGTAACTTCATTTATTGAAATATTGATTTAGATATCCTACGTATTTCAATATAATATCAATAATGCGTTTTAAAGTAAAAACCCCACCTGTCAGGGTCTATTAAAAATTATCACGACGAACTGAAACCTAATCCACAGAGAACTTACATATATTTATCTAGGACAAGAATTTCAATGTTGGATAGTTACCTGTGGGACATATGAACCTACACTCTCAACACATAAATATGGGTTCGCATGATATTAAAAAATCTACATCTATGTCTCAAAAGAGAAAAGATACATTCTTTGTAACTGTCGGGTTTTGGTAAAGGCCAAGTGAGAATTACTATGGTTTTAGTTTCTGATAGCCTTTAATATTGAGAACCCCTCGAGAAAGATTTTCATTCGAGAAACTCATATTTCTAACAATATAAAACGATTTTTATTAATATTCAATTTAATTTATGACTGCTTAATAGACAATATACATATGTACTTAAACTATGGAGCATAGGATTTGGACTCAATTCTAGCTATTGTGAGCTATAATACTATGCTTTAAAAAAACAAATTTTTAAACAATTATTTTTATTTAATAGTGCTTCAAGCTCTATGCAAATATGCTAGGACTATGGAACACAGGATTTTTACTTAAGTCTGGCTAAGGTGTGAGGTGGTTGGTTGGTTGGAGTGGCGGCCTTGTTTACCAAGAAAGGTGTGGGGTGACAACACTCTAAAAAACAAAATTATTAAAAATTGCTTTAGCTTAGGAATAGTGCTTCAAGTTATACACATATGTACTAAAACTATGGAAAACAGGATTTGGACTTAAATCTCGCTATAATTTGATATAAAACCATGCTTAAAAAAAACAGATTTCTAAGAAGATGTTTTAACTCAGGAATAGAGCTTCAGACACTTTTTTAAATCTTAAGTGTTAATACTACAAAATCTACACAGAGAATTAACTCTACTTGATGTCGCTTTGGATCAACTGATCAATCCATGACTTGCAGCCAACTCACCTAACTTCATAAAATTTTTAATAATTCTGTTATTAACTAATACAGTTTTTTGTTTTTTGCAGTAAATAATATTAAGCAAAAATAACTAATTTTAAAATTTATTTAGTTATTTAATGTGCTTTACTAATAAATTTAATCAAATATCTATTTTTAAAATATTAATCACTTAACTTCCTTGCAGTTATTAACACATTTTATGATCTACGTCGGTCTATTCATCTTGCAAAATATACCAGTTAGCACTAACCCGTTTTTTTTCAATGTTTAGTTTTTATTTTAAAATAATAACTTGAAGTATAAATAAGAGAAATATTAAATAAATATTTGGATGAAAAGAAGTAGAGGTAATACAATAATACACAACCAATATTCCCGGATATCTTTGACTACCTACCATACACGTATGTGGATACAACTAAGTAGAGAATTAATCTTTATTAATTAATTTTTTACTTTATTTTTTTTCCAATGATAAATGTTTTAGAATGTTAAACCGAATAGTTGTCAGTGCAGTTATGCAAACAGAATGGAATGCTTAACAGACTACTTTGCATATAAGTTATGATGGTAAAAAAAAAGAAATATCTTAAAAATAGAACTAAGCTTACCTCACTTCAGAAGAGATGATACCAAGAAAAGCAATTAAAGGTAGTCCAGTTTTTGTAGAAAGCAACAAAATTTGTCTTCACTCTCTGTTATGTCTTCTAATTTCAACGCGTATTAGCACTTCAAAAACACCTCATGTGATGACACAGAAATCTGTTCAAGGTTTCAAATTCTTTCTTCGATGAGTCTCAATCTAAACAAATTCTGGTTTCCGCTGATATTGCTGATATATGCTATAAGTCACTTATTCTTTTATTTTTTGTTTATTTTGCCTTTGTTTAAATTTTTTTGTGCTATTTTTTTTGAAATTATTTATTATGCAAATTAGTTCTTTGTTTTATTTTTATTTCTATAATATTTCTATTCCTTGCCTCCTCCCATCAAAGAGGTAGACTTCTTGAGAACCCAGTGGGGTGGGACGTGGTGCTTCGCGCAAATTAAGTATAACACTGATAACGTAATGAGACTTCAAGTTGGACTTTGCAATGCAATTCGCCAACTGTTTGTTATTTTTAAATACAATATTTTGAAATATTATTATTATTGTTTTTATTTTTGTTGTTGTTTTTGTTATTGTTATTGTTATTGTATTTCATTTACAAATTCTTAAGATTTTGTAATAAATTTTTTTAATTATTTTAATTTAATTCAACTGACGTATTTGCAGTTCAAAGGAACACAAGCACAAAAAAGCCACTTATTTATTTACAATAATATTTCAAATGAATTAATTTTACTTAGTCAAAAATAAAAATAATTTTTTATTTAAATTAACTTTATCATTCAAATCAACCAATATTTTCGATAAATGCGAAATACTTTCTTGACTTGGGAAATTTCTTCATTAATTTGAAACAAATCTTATCAAACTTCCTGATATAACAATAGTACTCTATTTTTTTCTTTGTGCTCTATTTTTTTTTTGTGTAAGTTTTTTATTTTATTTTAATTTTATTTGTTTATAAATTTTCAGCAAGTTTTTTCATTTGTTTTTTTTTTGTTTTTGTTTTTGTTTTTTATATCAAAAAACAAAAACTACACAAAACTTCAGCAACCTTCAGAAGCCAATGTGAATTCCGTGTCAGCAGATTGAGCAACAACAAAATTTATAGCAGAGCTCACGCGTTCATACAAAAACCCAGAAAATGCTTTTATTCGTGGGGGCCTGTTGTATTTATCGCTCGATCGTATTTGTTGTTGTAGTTGTTCTTGTTGTTGTTGTTGCTGTTGTTGTAGAGTAAATCTCGAACACACGCCACATCAACTAATTTATGAATAGTAAATCGATTCGATTGAATGCCAATACAGTAGCAAGCTCAACCCAAAAGTACGACTATCAAAGTCTAAGCATAAACACAAACTATTCGCACCAGCAAACTAGACACCAGCAGCACCGCGCTAGATAACATTTTTCTATTTACGCTAACTTCGCTGGAACAGCTGTTAAAGCTATAAAAGCTGTTAAAGCTTCCATTAATAAACAATGGCTACTGAATAACTTTATGACAGCAGCAGCCACTTGAAGTATGTGTACACCCTACAAACGCAGCATATGAAGGAATGATATTTTAACTGATTAACAGGTAATTATCATTTTGCTGGGTATTAAAACGTTTTATTATTTAAGTATAAGATGTTTCATTACTTAGACGTTTTATTATTATAATATAATATTAAAATAAATAAAACTCTAATTTTAATTTTTAATTTAAACAAAATCAAACCGTTTATTGATTTAATAAAAATATTTACTTTCAATCGTTGAGTGTTCGAATTCAAGTGATCCAGTTTTTAAATATAACATTGTTTTCGATTTAGCGTTTATAGCCATATAGCGTTTTCGATTGGTAAATCTGAATTTAATCTTGATATACAATCGAGCTGTTAGGTTCGTTTTTAATATTTTAGTAGTTGTGTAGTAGACATTGATAGTTTTCATAAATAATAATATCGAATCAAATCTCATTATATTTGTCAAGTCATATACAATAGATATTAATTTCAAGCTAATCTTGATATTCTAGCAAAATATCTAAAATATTTTAAATTAATCATGAGTGCTACACATTTCGAATTACCAATCGAAAATGAAAATTACACTAATGGCGTTTTTGATTGGTAAATTGGCGGTAACTGTTTTAATGGAGATTCACTTTTAGTGCAATTTTAATTTTCGATTAAGAATTCTGTATAACCTTCGAGATTAATATATAACACTTGAGTTTAATATATAACACTCTATACATTTTGCCCATGTAGTAAGATTAGTAGTAAGAAATTAATAGCTGCTTTATATGATTTTAAATATAAAAAAGTGTTTTTTGTTTCCATATATGCCCAATTTGTTTGTTTATGTATTTGACAGTCGTTTTGTATACCAACACAGACAAATAAGTTAGTGTGAACATTTTTAGTTTTAAAACTGTTCGATTGGGGAATAGAGTTCGACAGATCTAGAGTGAACCTAGATTAAATACAAATTAACCAATCGAAAACGCCATAAAAATAAACCGCGATTGAAAAAGTTATCTCAGATTTATCAAACGAAAACGTCAAAAGTCAAAAATATAGCAGTACGAAAATTAACTCACAAACAGTATTGTGTTAATAAATTTTTGACCAATAACCCACAGAATCGTAACTAAAATGCTCTTATAATATAATTTCTAAACATCTGAAAATGTGTGGCGAGCTCAGATTTATGCCAAAAGAGTATAATGTACTTAAAAATATGGGAAAAGTTCACTAACTTTTTCGCATTTTAGTCAAATAATTATCATAAAAATTTACAGCAATTTTATTTATATACACAAAAATATATAAACAAATATATACATATGTAAAAAGTAGTGGCGTTATTGGTTTTATTTTCAAGATCTTTATTTACCTTTATTTACTTTTAACGCAGCCTTTGATCAAATTCTAAAACTAGTTTCAAAGATTATGGAATGTAAAGTTAATATAAAATTTAAACTTAAATATTAAATTAAAATTATTTTTGTATTAAAAATATTTGCATAGTTTTAATTATCGGTAGATTATATTGCTAATAAGTAACCCCCTTATTCCTCCCTAAATACGACGATAGCATTTCTAGCAACATTGGTTGCTTGTGATTGTTCTATTTGTCAAATATCCTCAATGCCACAATATTAACAGTATTGATTGTTTCGATAAATGGGATCATTGGATTTAAAATGAAATCCTAAATTTTTGTTATTAATTTTTATTATATATTACTAATAATAACAAACATATTACTGTTGTATTAAATTATATTGTGTTAGTATTAAAATTCATATTTTAAAATTCATTTTTAATTAATTCAAATAATCAAAAGTCAAATAAAACATATAATAATAAATCCTTAAAGCATTGTGATAAAACCATTCATACAAAATTATTATGTTTCCTGCCGCATATCATAATTCTTGGTGTGTAGCATATTTAAGAAACAGACACGACTTACAATTTTAATTTGTTTACCTTTTTCATCTAACGCTTCTCCAGCATTTGCTAGAAAACTTTGCTGGAGAGCTGCACACAGGAGCTTTTGGAATTATCATATTTTATTAAAAATCAAATCATAATGAAAAGCTTACCATAAAAAAAATTTATGAGCAACAATAAAATTAAATTTGCATGAAAAAAGCTTTAAGTCATTCAAGAACTTAAGCTACCACTGCATAGTTTAAGGTGACCAAATGACAAAATTTTTATTTATTTACAAACAATTATTATTAAATTTTTATTGATTTCATAATTGTTGAAAACATTAATATTGATTATTTTGGTTTTATATACATTACAAATTTACAAATATCATCAAAATAATAATATGTTTTGTTATTTTAAATAAATATATAATTATGTTAAATAAAAGTACCAGATATAATCGATAACCCATTTTATAACCCATTTTATTTTACCAATTTAACTAACACCGTGTTACTAAGTTATCGAGCAATGTATAAATACCGGTTTTAAGAAATAAATAAAAACCTATTTATTTAAAAAAATAAAATACTTAAATGAAACGACAAACCGAATCGGTTGTGAGAGGTTATATCTGACTTTTACTATGAATGAACTGAACCATGACCAGAACTACTATGCGTTTTTATGAAGAACAGGAAAAACCGAAAAATAGTTCCAAACATCTTCACACTACTTAACCGAACCATTTTATGAATAATCTTTTTCTGTATAATCAATTATATTTACTCCATTATGTTATAAATTTGCAATACGTGGATATACTGTAGCTTACCTCTCCAGGTATCATGATTTGGAGTTTTGTGTAAATCTATTCAACTACAATATCTCAAAAACTCAGCAATACTGATATATAGCAAAGTAAAAAAATTTGTTCAAAATATCTTTTTTTACTAAAATCTGTTAATAAAAATTATTATGAGAGCACTACCACAATTACCTACACTAACAACTATATAAGAAAAATTTTGATTATTATAACTACTTTCTAAAGACAAATTTTAAATATCAATTCTATGATATCTCTTTGCATGTATTGATTATTAGAGTATCAACACTGAGATTAATAACGACCTTATATGTAATTTATATATGAAACCCAAGACATAAGAACTTAAATATTTGAAAATTTATTATAAGTACATATACCATATAGTATAATATATGGTATATAGTCAATCTAAATTTTAAACCAACTGCAAACAATTTTCTGAAGAAATGAATAATAACATCTGAGTTTCTCGACACAGAACTGACCTTTGTCGTAAGCATAGTTAATATTCAGGTTTTCACCAATTTGTAGACATTTACTACAGTCTTAAAACCATTGATACTATCACTGTAATTTAAAAATCACAAAAGGAATAGTCATAACAAAGGTTTAAATGAAATAGTCACACCCTCGGTAATACCCTGAGTAAAAATATCATAATATAATAAAAGTGTCTCCTAGTTATTTATCAGAGTTTAGGGCGAAGGACCTAGTAGTTTAGGTCCTTATTCTAAGTTAATTTTAAAATAATTTTATTGTTAACTTACAAATAATAAATACTTATCTTAGTATTAGTAAGAATATCACCTCTAATGGTGATATGTATCACCATTCGATGTCGCTGATTGGAATCATTTTGATAATATTAGACTGATGAGTTATTTCAGCGCTACTCTATTGTTGGAAATACCCAAATCATTAATTGGTATTTGTTGAGCTCTTAAGGCGACCTTAAAGTCGAGCTATAATGCAGATACATGAGATTTTATTAAGAAATTTTCTATGATGAAAATATTTTCTATAAAGTTTATTATCAGTTTTACCCTTCAATATGTTATATATTTACAATAGTTTTTGTGACAATTAATGATTGACTAATATTTTCCTCACCTCCTTTTAAATTCACTTTGATATCAAACAAAAAAAAATTCAAAATATTGCATAAACTAACGCATATAAAATTATGTATATATATATATGTATATATCAACTTTATAGTGTTTTAATAAATTACATTCATACATACGGGTTCATATATATATATATACATACATATCTCGCATTTAATAGTTTCGCATTCGATTTGAGGTCCAGTATTGTTGTTTTGCTTTAAATACAAACTAAAATAAACATAAAATTGTTTACCACTGATAAGAAGTGCAATAAACTGTTTACTTTTTATAATTATTCCATTGATAATAAATAATTAATAGAAATTAAATCCTTTGTTTTAAATGCAAATATAAATGCAAATATATGTTCCAAAAATTAATTCTCACACATTTGCATAATTTAATTCACCTTGTTTAGTTAGATGTTGTATTTGCTATTACTCATTTTTCAGAAAAAAAACAATTTTTTTTTAAATTAAAAATACATAATTAAATTATTTTTATGCAATATAATTGTGTTTTTACGACCTCTTGAGAATTGGATTTTACTTTGCAGAACTAAAAAGTCAAGTTAACTCTGGATTGTCGGTATTTCAACTATCTTCACTATAAAATTTTCAAACAGATATATTATTTACTTACTTATTTTTTATTATTATTTAAATAAATACTCATGTGATATACTCAATGTGTGTGAATTACATTCCAATAATATATGTATCTCTACATTACCTTTCTTTATTTTGGCAGTCAGTCACAGTGGATCAACTACTTGAAACGAGACTTTAACTATTTGTTAGTTATGGAACGATTTCGAGATACTTAAAACATATTCGACTAAAAAAATTCGTTCTGTTTATAGGGAAAACTGTCAGCTGATGAAGAAGCGTTCTATGTTCTTCCACCTTATCTTTCATTAGAAGGAACTCTCATGGTAAAAGAGCGTCTACCAAACAACCTGTAGCTAATTATACAACCCACATCCTTAGATATGCTTCTATTAGTGGGCTTTATATATCTCTTGATTTTTCCTCTTAAAAGTCGTCTACATTAACCTAAACATCAAAAGGGTTCCTTCTTTTGACCAGGACCAATCAGTTTCTCCAATGACAGTATTCTGCAGTAATAAATAACAAGTGCACATAAATTATTTCTGCATATGTCTCGTAGAAAAAAAATACTTTTCCTGACTAATTCATCAGATTTATAATTTCCTCTCAATATCATCATGTCCTAGAACCCATATCAACCGTAACCTGAACCAGCGCTAATAAAGTTTTTGAAGATGCTAGGCAATCTTAACTAACCTACCAAAGAGTTCATTGATTTGTGGATCACCTGGCTATCAAAGTACATATTTATAGCAGTTGTGGTTTCAGTGAAGCCAACTTTTTCCTTGATTGCTAAAATCGCCCCTGTATAAAATTTAATTCATAAATTTAAACTCAAAATCCAGATAGATAAAAAGACAAAAAAAAGACATTAATATCGTTAAATCAATTTATTTTACCATGCTAATGATAGAATTAAGTGATTTATATGGTCAATGAAATCTCCATTGCTGCGTTGATAAACTTGATATACCCTTTATTTACAATAATATTAAGAGTACAAATAAATTAATTATTTAAATGACAACTAAGATTTATGTTTTAACTAAGTTTTTAATTATGGATAACCTCAGTTAAGATTGCTCACATTAATAGTACGATAGGTAAAGGTTCAATACAACATCTTCTGCTCTACTACTGTACTGTGTTCCTACTGTGCTCCGCGAAGCACTTCCGATTTCCAGTACACTATAAAGTGATTTTATTACCTTCAGATATTAGGAAGTCCTCAACGACTGACATTCTGGCTTTTAATCGGATGGCGGAATATCTTCTGTTTTAACCTCTTTCAGTTTATTAGTTCTCAAGTGAGATATTTATGTATTCTTTTTAATACAATTGTCAACTAACTTTTTTCAACCCATATCAACTAATATACGTGATTGATACTATACCATTATAGACTTTAATGTCTTAAATATATTAGGAGCTACCTCCGACGAATGACTTGCAATATTTAACTGAATAATTCATTGCAAATTCTCAAAAATACGTTCCAAGCATTCTAAATGGATCAAATTTTATTCAATTTCTATGTTGAAAAGTTGTCGTCTACAAAAATAAAATCGTTAACCGTTAACAGCTGAAAAGAGTGTACATATCAAATACTAATATGTATATCATTACACAACAAACATAGTCTAGAAGATGCTCTAATAACTTATTGACTCGTTCTCGTATATATGTCTCATATGTAAATATATATATATATATAAAGCATTTTTCCTATGAAAACTTTAGAAGACTTGAGTTGAGTCCCTTAATTGCCAATTAAATTTAAAAGATCTTAACAAGAGCTTTGTTGTTATATAACAAGATTGATTATGTTAAGATATACCTATGTGCCCTTCATATAAAATCTCCTCACATAATTTCAAGTTTTTCGATTTTTAATATGTTAGTCCTTAAAGATCGCATATATTATATCTTGAAGTGGAAGCATCTGAGGTTATTGCAATCCAATGCATTGACTTTGTAATTAATTCAATATAACTGCAGTTTTTTACCTATACCATCTCTTTACCGGACATAACCTTCTCTTTGTGGTCCATGCATTACAATTTAAATGCATTTAGCTTACTTATTTAACTCTTCTAACTGCCTTTGATTATTAGAATGACATTCTTGGCAGTAGTCCTTTACGGACCACTGGCTAAAATTTTTTTAAAATTTATTCTTAAAGATAGCTTTAGTGTTCTGGTCTAACGGGGAGGCTTTTAAATCTTTCAACTTTTGAAAAATTATACCTATTGAATGGTGTCAGTTGTAAAAAAAATGTGTCTGTCTGTTGGTGGTTCAGCGCTCTCAGAAGCCGCTTTTAGCACGGTGGCTAGCCCGGTATGCTCGCCGGTTTTGGGATGGGGTTCTTGGCAATTGAGGAACCGCTGAGCTACCAACAGGCAGACACAACATAAATGCAAAACACTCGAAACGTCTTACTTTATGTACTAATTCACCATTTAATAGATAATAACTATGATTGATAATTTGTGGGACTGTCAACTAATATATGCATTTTATGTAAAAACTCTATTATTTCTAAATTAATATACGTATGCATATTTAAATGAAATGAAAAGAAATTAACAGAAGACTACATACACTTATGTATATTTCTTAGCATCAATGACCGATCCTTTTATTTTGACATTTGTTAATAAAAAATACAAAAAAGCTTTAAATAAATATTAAGTAAAATTAATGATAAAGTAGAAAGTAAAAGCAATTATAAAAAAAAATAAATAACAGCACGAGGCACCACAGAATTATAAACGAGTATTAAATTATCGCAATCTTCAGTTCAGTGTTTTTATCTCCTGTCCGTCTTTTCATTGTTTTGTGTGGACTGCAGGTCGGTGTATTAATTTCTTCTCCATTTAGTAGAATCGTCTTAAGAACAATAAATAACACGAAGCAAAAAAAAAAAAAACAAAAACAATTACATTCGAATGATTTTACTGTTTCTGTTGAAGAAATCTCTATTTTCAGTAGGTTCGACGTCTCGGCTTTTCGACTATCTTGGCAGTCTACATGCAGCAGTGAACGCACATTGACTCTATTGTGTACTTGATATTTAAAATGTGAAAATGTAAAAAACTTAGTACCAAGACGACGGACACCTATTTGAAGTTTTCTGAAACATTATTTAAAATGCGTGTCTTCCGGGCGAGATAAAAACAAATAAAAAAGAATGTGATATTACACTTGTCTAACGGTGTTCATAGAGTACAAACTCAGCTCTTAATTATTGTGCGAAATAAGATCACTTATCTCAAAATATAATTCAAAAAAAATTTATTTATGTATTCATCTACGAGTTTTATTTGTAAAAGCGACGTAAAATAAATATTTATAATTCATGTAACATTCACTGTACTGTGCCTCTTATTATGTCAGATATAAATAAGACCTCAAATATTAACACAATAAGGTAATCCAAATAAAAACAATAAAAATAGTCTTTATAATCTCATTTGAAGAGTATGTGATAAATGCTAGAAAAATAATGATGAACAACTTCACTATAATAATCCAATAATAACATACACAACATTAAATTGTTTATCTCTAGCATACAACAGACTATTTATATGAATATAATTTTGAATTCTAATGTGTGTATATATATTTTGCTTAATATATTATTTATAACTCATTAATATTAAATATTTAATTATTAATATTCACTTACTTACAACTTTTATAATTCAGCAGTTAGAGTATTCTATTATAAAAGAAAGCAAGCAAACGTAATGAGAATTATAAAATTATTTTTATGTGAAATGTATTAATAATAATTTTAACACCAAATAATTTAATTAATTTAAATAATACAAACCTATAATATATTATCATTAATACATGTATATTTAAACGAAAGAGTAACTAAACCTTTTCCAATTCATATATTTAACTATACATTATACTATTGAAATTGACTAAACCGTTGTTATGTAGATAAGTATTTATTAATAAACAAATATGTGTATATAAGCATATTTACGTGTAGCTCTAATTGGGATTAATGGTTCCAACCTTAGTCTGTTGTACCTATTTCAAAAATTAAATTATTTCATTTATTTATTAACTTGATAAATCAACATTAAAAAAAAACCACAAGACACAATCCATTTTTCTCATTTATACAATTATTTAAATCTGAAATGTTAACTAAAACTTATCAATAAAATTATCTAAAATACAATGTTACCACTTAATCCTTAGAAATTGTTACAATATGGATTAAAAATTTATAGTAAAAACTTCGAAAATGCTTACTGATAATAATATAGTTCAAAAAATGATCTCTAAACATCACTAAAGTGCTTGATTTAATTTAAGATTCATTACATAGGAAGACGTTGACTATTTAAAATATATTAAAAGACTTAATCACAAAATCTATCTATTTCATAAATCTAACAGTAAGATAGTAGGAAGATAAAATGTAGAGAAATGAAATTGAGTTAATATTATTAAAATTATAATTGGATATTTCTAAATAACTCCATTTTCATTAAAATAGAGGTTAAGAACATTGATCAACCTTACGATATATTTGGTTCAAAATTTCTTTCTTCTCTGTGAATTGCAAAACCTTGCAGAAGTAATAAGTTCAATATTTCGTTTTGATCATCGATTTCGGATTCATCTTAAAATATAATAAAAATATGTTGTCTAATATGTGTTCAGATCTGTATTTACTAATAAACTTTAAATTCAAATATACTAGTAATTGCTGTACGCTTATAGTAAACAAGAAAATGTTATATGAAAGAATATAAATATCTAAATAATGAAGTACTACTATATACATATATATATGTATATCATAATTTTATAGTTGTATTAAGAAACTATTGGTCTTATGTTGAGGTTTTTCCGAAAACTATCCGTTTTACTCTTTCTTAGCTAAGGGGTTTCTACAGAGTCCCTCCTTTTAATTTATATATCCCTCACAAGCTTCGCTGATTATTCGATCACTGATTGAAAATCTGCATACCGCCCCGTACGGCTAGTAACTGCTCAAAAATTAGATAGTGCTATGTTGGGCAGCCTGTCAGTTTTCACGTATAGCTTCAGGGCTCTGGCCATTATGTGTTTTAACCGAGTCTATTCTCATGTACCATGACTATTGGTATTGCTTTATATATTTATCATCAGGTCATAACTTATGACATGACCACAAGTTATGGATACAATCTGATAAGTTCTAGTTTACCAAAAATGTTAAGCCCAACGATATAAGCTCTATATTCTCTGTTAGCTGTGTTTCTGGATCACACTACAACGATGTTAATATGTTTAATTCAGAATTAAAAATCAAACAATGTTATGAAACCGAACAAATGAAAGTACGAGTATTTTGTGCAATATACTACAATGGATTGGATAATAGAGTCCAATGATATAGGGATTGATAATGTTTAGTAGGTAAGATGTAATGTTTCAAACATAAGCAGAAAGTGAACCACCGAAATTAACCATAATATTAACATATTCCAAACATTTTGAACTGGAAAACACATATTAGAAAGTTTAAAACTTCTCTTAAAAAAACCTAAAGAAATAATAATTAATGATAGTTTTTAATAAATCTTTTCTAAAAATATAATTACGAAATATAGTAACCTCTTGTGCAGTTAAAAAAGTTGATATTTTTTATCTTTCCATATGCTTACACATATTTTTGTTATTTATTGCATATACAATCTAATTTTTTTTTATTTTTTGCTCCAGAAAGATACCAATATATTGAAATCTAACTAAATATATACGAAGCTAATTACTAGGACAAACGTATATACTTTTATATACACGTATAACTTATAAATGTTAAAATTTATGTATTTATTATTACATATAACATTAAATTGAAATTATTACCTATATTACAAAAAGCCCGAGAAACTGATGTCTTCAGCTTGGATGTAAAAATTATTTTTTTTTTTTTGTAAAAGTGCATTGAATAGGTCTCAATCCAAGGGACTATGTATATATTCTAAAACAATAGCAATACTATAAAAATCTGAAACAGCAGACATTATAATATTTTAAATTAAATCAAATAAATTTAATTAAATTCAATTACGAACAATAATTAGTAAATGTCTTTACAAAATCGATTCCAGACTTTACACTGTTTATAGAAATTAGATCTAAATTCAAGAATCTTTAAGAGCGTCGAAAAGTATATTTGTGTTCAACTTCATGCTACAATATCCTCCAACAAATTTCTATTGGATTTCTATTGGATCTAAAACGATCAATATAAGATAATGTTTACTTGTAAGATCTAGCCTTCATTATAATTGAAACGATCTCGACAATAAGCAGAGTAAGCAAAACTCTCCAATTTTATAAATGTCCTCTATCGTCAAGTTGAAATAGCCTGAGGAGATTGAACATTTTTCTGTCTACCCAAATCAATTGAATTCAGATGATATACATTATCAAATAGCATCTTCGTCAGAGAAGTATTTTTTTAATCACCTCTTTAACACTAAAGATCATTGAAGAAATCAATCTGATCTAAACTTTTGTAATGAAATGTTTAAAATGTGCCTAAATAACAAAATTTAAATACAATATATTTTATTTGAACTATATACTATATTACTATATACTATTATATATATTCTACTACATTACTTGTAATTAACTATACCATTTAAATTTTTACTATATTGATTTGCCTATAATGAATTTCACATACACATTTATAAAAATTCTACATTTTTATCTTAAAATTGTATTTAATCTTAATGTAAATAAATATTTAAAATATTATTAAAAATTATTTAATATAATTTTTTTTTTGTTTCCTTTCTAAATTTTAGCGATCCTTCACTTTATGATACATTAAAAAATTGTGCAAATCTTCAATCGTATGAAAGTCTACCTATTGAAGACTACAACGACGTCTATGCACCGAATATATATGATTATAACAAAATGATTTCTATCAATTCATCATATTCAACAAGTGGAAATTTATCTTCGACCGGCAGTTACAACAGTGAGGATTCAGTTGGAGATAATATACTTGAGGAAAACGGTAGAATATCGTTAGCATATGAAAATCTACGTACAATACCACGACGCATTGCCGCCAAATTTACCGTTTGCAAATGTCTTGATCTTAGCTATAACAATTTCGAAAATCTTTCATTTCTCACATTTTTTGAAGACCTACATACTTTAATTCTGGACCGAAACTATAATCTAAATGTTAATACATTACCATTTTTAGCAAACTTAAAAATATTTTGGTAATGTTCATCTTTAATCACGTTATATATATAATCAGTAATATTGTTATTATCTTTACAGGATTAATAATTGTAATATCAAAAACCTCGCTGATTGGATACAAAGAATACGTATGCAATGCCCTAATTTGGAACATCTCTCTGTTATGGGCAATCCGGGTACTAATGGCTTATTCAAATATTCTGCACTGACAATAGATTCTTCCTTAACAGATCCGCTTTTACCAACCACTTATGTCAGTAATTACCAAGATTATGTACAACTTGTACTGCCTAATCTCCAGTATTTAGATGGAGTTTCGCTAAATGTCTCAACTAAAGAAATATGTAAAACAATTGTCAATCAAGATAACATCACAACTCCATCTCGTTCAGCGAGCAAAAGTGGTACAGGCAACAGCACGAATAGCAACAGCACGAATAGCAACAGCTGCATTTCAGATAATAAAATACAGCCTAGTAACCATAAGTCTTCTCCTACGCTCAGTTTCTTCTTTCGTTTACGAAAAAGAAAGAAGTCATACACGAGCTCTTCAACAAACTGATTATAAATTTAATAATGGAATTTTACAACCATAACCCTTAAGTTGATAAATATATATTTGTGTTCAGTTGTTATATTGAATGTGTCTTTTAAAGAAACTTATCAGTTCACTGTTGCTTTTGAGAGCACTATGGTGCAATGTACGCCAACATATAATATAACCTACCA
Organism: Teleopsis dalmanni; assembly: GCF_002237135.1. Taxonomy (NCBI): domain Eukaryota; kingdom Metazoa; phylum Arthropoda; class Insecta; order Diptera; family Diopsidae; genus Teleopsis; species Teleopsis dalmanni. The sequence goes on from NC_051847.1 coordinate 168,947,622, forward strand.
ATATATGGTTTTTACGGTATTTAATCATACAATTCAGTTTTTTTTTCCATTATATAATATATATTTACTTATTTACTTTTTGCATTTTTTACAATTGTAAGAGACAAATTATATAGGCATAAATTCAAATCGTTTATGTAATTTAATTAATTTTATATATAATATATCGAAAAAATGTGATCAACTTATTTGAAAATTCTTAACCATTCTTATTTTAAATCTATAATTGAAAAATATATGTATAAAATGCTAATGTTTTGTTATGTTTAATTTAAATAAAATTAATTTCTTTTGTCAAATGTTAAGTAACTACTTTTTTTATTTTAAAATACACTAATTAAGAGAAAAGGAGTAGTTAATATCAAAACAGAATACACAAGAGGTTCAAACAATTTCTATTATCATTTTCAACTGTAAATAAATTGAATTAAAAGTATGCAAGATTTATAAAATAAATTTAATATTTTACAATACAAATAACAAAAATTTTAAGCAAAATACAATTAATATTAAAAGTTAGTAACTTAAATATATTTATCTTAATTGTATATAAATTAATATAGCTGTCTATTTAAAAACAATTTTTTTTAACTGACTTGAAACATTTATATAGAAAGGAAAAAATTATTACAATTTTTCAATTTTTCGCAAACGCAAAAAAGTTTTAATTTTTGTTTGAGTTAAAATTCATTTATTGCACGGATTTATTTAAACAATTACATAAAGAAATTATATTGATATTATTTTGGAATTTGCATTATTAAATCTTACTTTTGAATTTTAGCAAATTATTTGTGAAGCGCATTGGAATGAAAATCTAAATTTTTTGCTGACACCAAACCAATTACGAAAATTATAATAAATAAAAATCCCGATAAGAAACTAAATTGATGCCTTAAATTTTTTATGGAAAATAAACATTTTTAAAGGAATACGAATACATATATGTTTACGCATGATTCAAACCCTATCCACTAACCACCAGTTTTGTCCCCTGTCAGTTTGACTTAATTTCCAAATTTCCAAGTGCTGTATCTAACGCAGCGATTAATTTAGCATTTTTCTTAATTGTAGAATGTTCTTCAGTACGTGCAGTTGCTTTTTCTAGAGCCCATTGACCGATTTTTTGTGCTTCTTTACGTTTCGAACCTAAGACTCTGGAGTTGGAAATGGCGTTACAGCACTAGACAAAATAAAACAATTTAATTTACAGTAAAGACACATTTACAGGAAAGTAATTGTTACTTTATACTTACCAGGTAAATGCCATATAACGCCCGCAAGTTATTGGGATTCAGTTTCACGGCTTGCGAATAATAGACTCTGGCAGTTTCAATATTTTCAATGCCACCCTATATTAAAGTAAAATTTAATGAAAAATTTCAAGTTTAACGATTGTAATACAAACCATGGTGTAACGAATTTCAGCGATACGTTGATTGATTAAATGACTATGAGGGTTATGCAACAGCATTTCCTCCATGCAAAATAATGCTTTTCCATAATCAGCTTCAGCAAGATACAAGCTACTGAGATCATGCCAAGCTTCTTGATCAGACATGAATCTAGATTGAGATATAAATAAATTTTTTTATAAATAATATTATTAAATATTTCTACAATAATAAGATATTCCATATTTGGTAAATGATTTTAAATAGTAAAAACTGTATACTACAATAAAATTATGCTCGATATGACTGAGCAAAATTTGAAATGTTTTGCTGCGATAACCTAACAATCGTTTAATATAATATTTAGGTAACTAATAGAGTAATTTAAGTTCTACACAAATGTTATGGAAAATTGAAATATAATCAGTGCCACACATTTATTTTATTGGCTTTAATTTTGTAACATACTTTTTTAAGTACTCCGTAAGTTCCTTTATAGCTTCACCACGTTTTCCTCTGGCTTTTAGTATAGCAATTTTTCTTTTACGTGGCGCAGCGCATGTTTCATCCTTAGCAATAATAGCATCAAGAACATCAGCGGCTTCATCGAAACGTTCCAAAGCTTCTAAACGCATTGCTTTAAATTTCATAACACGCATACTCCCTGGAAATTCCACACTTAGTTCTTTAATACATTTGGTTGCAATATCGAAGCGGCTTGTGTCGAAAGCTGCCATAATGACTTGTTCTAATATCAGGTGACGTTCATTTCCAGTCTTCTGGACTCGATCTTCTAAAATACCCTCCCAAAGAAGAATCACTTCGTCACTTTTTCGTTCGTTATTTTCACGCCATTTTCTAAACTGATCACGGACATCTATAATATAAACGAATTACATTTTTATGAATTTAATTAGATTGGTTGAAAATAATTTCTATATTTATATATATCTCACTTTTTGAGGTACGACTAAATTAAACATAATTTATTTATTTCCCATCTTACCTGACCAGGACATATCTTCAAAATTACTCAACATTTTTAATATATTATTAATACTATTGTTTTCAATTTTAAATGCACATAAATTTAATTTTCTGCTTAAACTTTAATTAGGAAACATGAAATTGGGTTAATAAGCACGATAGAATTATTCTACTTATGAAAAGCGTCAGCTGAAAAATATGTCAATTGTTAAGACAGGGCAGCTATTTTGCTTGATAGCCCAGGAGAAAAAAATGTTTTCTTTATGTATATGCATATTTTTCATTAATTTGAAAAATATTTAATATTCTTAAATATTTTTAACTTTATACATATGTATATATATATATATATAAAGACAAACTTCCATAACACGAAGCACCATTTTGCAAAGAAAAGGTTCGACTTATGGACAGCAAAAGATTTTTTTTATAATTGTATGAAATATGCTCTCTAAACTCTGTTGCACTCTATTTAGTTCGAGTTATTCAAATCATCCACGAGGTGCTCGTAGTATAACTCAAGTAAAGTACAAACTGAGAGCATAACACAAATAAAGTGCCAAATTTAGTTCTTTACACAGATTTTCTTGAAACATCTTTGTGTAAAGTCTGGTGAGAAAATAAACAATGCAAAAATTTAAATTCAAGCAAAAACAACAGATTCACACATCACACAAATTTTACTTAAAATAAAATGTACGAGTAAAGTTTGTGGAGCATTTTCAAATTTCAACAGGGATGTTACGCTCTCTCAGATGCTCTCATTTACTCGAAAATTTGCTGGTGGGACACATTTGTGTATACACAGTGTTACTCAAAGTTACTACGAGTAGATCGTGGAACAGACCTAATATTGCTGCCACCGTATGTGTTTTTATTTTTTATTAAGAGTTTCTACATCCAAAAAATTATTGAAAATAGTGGTTGTTCACCATTTTGTATGGAGAAAATGCTGTTACTTCTAAAAATGTTGTGTTAAACTTTTCATAACTTTATAGTCAAGACATTTTGGAAATGTTGCCTAACGTTGAACTTGAAAATTTAAAATTTAATTTCGAATTTTACAATATTTTCATATTAATTTTTTCTAAATATGCAATGTAATTCTGTTTTTGTTCAATAGTTTTTACATAAAACTCGTAAATAAATATGACAACATTTATATTATGCCTCTAAAGTTTCTGGACACATTTATTTTATAATGAAGTTTAATGAATTTGAAAACTTTTAACCAAAAATAATAAATAAATGCAAAAAATAAATAAATAAATATTTATATAATATATATGCAAAAAATCCTTAGGAAATTTCAATTTACTCGAACTCGTACACAGCCGTAGTAAAAATATATGTTTTTCTTAGTTTATTTTAAGTTTTTATTATAGGAGGCAAAATATATGCAATAGTCATAACAAAGCAAATTATTTTTCTAACATCCTGTACATTAAAGTAATCGATATTTTCGATAACATCTCTACAATAACTTCTTGCCATCTCTTGCTTGGCAATGTTTTCCCGCCAATTCGCAGCAACCAAACACATTGGTGCGACAATTCTTAAAGTTTATATTTTGGAATTAAATAACGTATAATATATTGCTATTAGTTAAAAATGACAGAGGCAGAACAATATATAAGAGATATTCAGCGGGAGTATTTGGATTTTCTCGATGATGAAGAAGACCAAGGAATATATGCTGGCTATGTGAAAGAGATGATATCCGAAAAAAGTCGAAGGCTTATTGTCAATGTTAACGATTTAAAGCGAAAAAATCCGCAAAGAGCACAGGGGTTGCTGAATAATGCATCCGATGAACAATTAGCATTTGGACGCGCTCTTAAAGAATACGTTTCTACTGTGGATCCGTCGTTAGCTAAACAACATGAAGATTTTTTTGTGGGGTTCGAAGGCTGTTTTGGTAACAGGCACGTAACGCCTCGATCTTTGACATCAATGTAAATTATATAAATATTAATATTATGTACATTTTAATATATATTTTTAAATTTTAATAGTTACATTGGGAACTTAGTATGTGTTGAAGGCATAGTAACCAAAGTATCGCTCATACACCCGAAGGTGGTGCGCAGCGTTCATTATTGCCCCGCAACTAAAAAAGTCTTAGAACGTAAATATACTGATCTTACATCATTTGAAGCAGTTCCATCCACTGCTGTGTACCCAACTAAAGATGAAGATGGAAATTTATTGGAAACTGAATTCGGACTATCCGTTTACAAAGATCATCAGACATTGACCATACAAGAAATGCCAGAGAAAGCCCCAGCTGGTCAATTGCCACGATCTGTTGATATTGTATGTGATGATGATCTAGTTGATCGTTGTAAGCCAGGCGATCGTGTACAAATAGTGGGCAATTATCGTTGCTTGCCGGGCAAGCAAGGTGGATATACTTCAGGGACTTTTCGTACAGTTTTATTGGCTAACAACATATCACTCTTGAGCAAAGAGAGTAACTTGGATATAACACATGAAGATATCATATTGTGTAAGAGATTAGCAAAAAATAATGATATATTTGAATTATTATCAAAGAGCTTGGCACCTTCAATACATGGGCATGCCTATGTAAAACAAGCAATATTGTGTTTATTACTTGGAGGTGTTGAGAAAGTTTTACCGAATGGTACACGTTTGCGTGGAGATGTAAATATTTTACTAATTGGTGATCCTAGTGTAGCGAAATCTCAACTACTTCGATATGTACTAAATACTGCTCCACGAGCAATTCCTACCACAGGTCGTGGCTCAAGTGGTGTCGGTCTCACGGCTGCTGTAACGACAGATCAAGAGACGGGCGAGCGACGTCTAGAGGCAGGTGCTATGGTACTAGCTGATCGAGGTGTAGTTTGTATTGATGAATTTGACAAAATGAGCGATATTGATCGTACAGCTATACATGAAGTAATGGAACAGGGTCGCGTAACAATATCTAAAGCCGGTATTCACGCATCATTAAATGCTCGCTGCTCAGTACTGGCAGCAGCTAATCCTGTTTATGGAAGAGTGAGTTTTTATATTTTTTAATTTATGTATTAATTTTATTTATATTTTCTTTACTTTTAGTACGATCAATATAAAACACCAATGGAAAATATTGGATTGCAGGATTCTCTTCTATCCCGTTTTGATTTACTGTTTGTTATGTTGGATGTTATTGACAGTGATATCGACCAAATGATATCAGATCATGTTGTTCGTATGCACAGATATAGGTAAGTTTGAGTATAGTCTTTAAAATTTTTAATAAGTGAAATAGTTTAAAATATATTATTAATTTTTTTTAAATAATCCAAACAGAAATCCCAAAGAAACTGACGGAGAACCACTGTCAATGGGTAGTTCATATGCTGATTCTCTATCGTTTGCATCAAATAATGAAGAAGTAACTATTTAATATTATTTATATATTTTCATTTTATAATTATAATTATTTTTATTAGAAAAAAAATGCAGAAATTTATGAAAAATACGACGCTCTCTTGCATGGTAAATCCAGAAAACGTCATGAAAAAATCTTATCAGTTGATTTTATGAGAAAATATATTCATATTGCAAAATGTATGAAACCGAAACTAACTGAAGAAGCAAGCGAAGTTATTTCGAACGAGTACTCACGTTTACGTTCCCAAGAGAGTGTGCAATCTGATGTCGCACGAACTCAACCTGTAACTGCTCGTACACTTGAAACACTTATACGTTTGTCAACAGCACATGCCCGTGCTCGACTATCTAAAAATGTAACAACTGATGATGCAGTAGCTGCAATTGAGCTGGTACAGTTCGCTTATTTCAAAAAAGTGCTTGGAAAAGATAAAGGCCATAAACGACGTCGCAATGGCGAAACATCAGAAGAAGAAGAAGATGAAGTAACACCGAGATCGCCATCTCGACGTACCAAACGAACTCGTACAGAACGTACTGATGCATCTGGAACTACATATGATACCGAAGATGAGATAGAAACACCACAACCTGATGCTGGAGATCTCACACTCCGCGATACTAGAAGATCTATAACATCTAGTCGAACTACACGTGCCGGTCGTTCTGCAACTCAATCTAGCACAGATAATTCCAGTGGACAGAATGGTGCAGCAGAACCTGCTACTATAACTGACGCGCGTCTAGGTATTTTCAAGAATAGTCTTCATAAAGTATTCAGGGAGGCTCGCGAGCAAAGTTTGTCATTAACACGCATAACTGAGGCAATTAATAAAAATAATGATGAACAATTCTCTGATGGAGAAATTGAAGCAGCAGTACATCGAATGACAGAAGATAACCAAATAATGGTTGCCGATGGAATTGTATTTTTAATATAATTTTTAACTTATTAATTTATAGATTAAGTTTGTCATGTTTTCTTCTTTCCTATTTTATGCCTTTAATAAAAATTTATTATGTTATTGATAAATATATATGTTATTATTATTAAACTATATATATGACATCTGTTTGGTACAATTATTTAGTTTTAGATAAATTGTGTAAATGATTGCTATTTATAATAAGTCGGCGACAAAACTAAGGATAGCACTAACTAAAAATTGTTAAATAACGACTTTTAGAATGATTAATGAAAAGAACTATAGTGCGAACTTTATTACATGCCGTAGTAATCTTCATATCGAGGATATATATACAAATATTTCGATCGAAAAATAATTGTTTCCAATTTGTTAGTCCGAAAATATATTTTGACGTCTCTAGGAAGCAAGAAACCTGAACATTAGACAATATCACTTTTTTTTAATTTAATAAATCCACTAATGAGGCAAGGTCTAGCTTAAATGATTCGTAGTTAGCTATCATCGATGAAGTAAAGTTTCTAAGCTTTGAAAAGGGTGTTATCATTTTATATCCATTCCTTTATCTTCCAACCTTAATTTGTATACCACCCTATTTTAAATTATATTATTTGCACATATGTTTTCGCTTCCAACTATTGTAAAGTTACGATCATTATAGATGAAGTACACTTTTTGTTTGTTAAACCCGGTTTGTGGATTAAACTTTTTTAAAACAAATCACAGCAAATTTTTATTACTTTGTTCATAAAACTTTTACAGCAAATTAATAAAACTCTAGAAAAATGTGCATACATAAAAGGCAAGTACGGCTTTAGATTAATTGGTTAAGGAGAGCTGACTTTGAGCTTTAAATTTGGCAGGGCACGAGTTCAATCCCTGGTACTTGTAGTCTCAAACACTATTTACGAGTAATCATTACAAGACCACTGATGACAGGTATTTCGCAATACTCGAAACAGCTGTATGATCAGTAAAACTTTCAATTAATTAAAATAATATAATAGAATTGTTTGTTATTGTAGTTCACTATTTATCAAAACCTCTTCGAAATAAATCATTTAAAAAACAAAACTATATTTTAATATATTTATTTAATTCATTTAATAAAAAAAAGGATTTGAAAAAATATTTAAAAAAAGTTTATATGCAAAAATGTATTAATGTTTATATTTATGTGTAAGTTTTAGATTGGTCATGTTGTTTCCATTTGTTCAGATTTATTTGTGGAATATCGCTACAGCTCTTTAACATATTCCTGAAGAAATCGATATTCAATTAATATGTTTAGTAGTTTATTAAACAAATAGAATTTACCTTCGATTTGGGAAAATAAATGCATTTGGCTGTATTGAAAGCAGATAATCAGCATTATTACAGAAGAGTCCCGAAAGACTAGACTTGCGTATCTCAGCCAGTTGACCTGTTATTCAATTAAAGGACCCATTGTAACATTTGTTTATATGTAGCATCAAAATTAACTTACATCTTGTAAATCCACTATATTGATTTTCGTGTTCAAAAAAGAATCGATCGGCTGTTCTAGTCTTGCCAAATTGCTTGGCGACAACACATTGAAATGTTGGTCCGAAAACTGATTGTTGCACTGTTTTCTCTAATGATCCACCAACTACAAGATCCACATCATCTGGAGAATTGTATAAACTCTTCAGCAAAGCAATTTTCTATATAAGAATTATGAATTATTATTAATCAATATTAAGTAATTCAGTAATATATAGTTACAGATGCAGGTATCTCATTCGAAAATCCAGGCCAATCATAAGCACGTGGTAGTCCACAGTAATGACGAACATCATTATAAGAGGCGCAACCAAAATCTCGTGAACGCTGTATATCGACTGCTTTTAAGTCTTTTCCGTATTCTTCGTTTGCCTTACGGCCAAAATGATGTTTAATCTAACATAATGTTAACATATATAATGTATTGAATATTATATTTAAAAATATATACATATTATGAATTATATGAGGATTTCAGTACTTACCTCTTTATCAACATGACTGCTACTTTCTTTCTGAAATTGTGTGCATAAACCACGTACAAGCGAGTCAAAATTATCACCATGGGATATAAAGTTGATATTTTCTGGACGATTAATATAATCACTTAAACGCATAGTTTCATTATAATGCCTACTTGGTCCAACCAAGCTGTGGAATAAACAATTTTTAATCAAAGAATCTGAAATTGTTAATCTCTTAAAGCCTTACGAGAACCATCCGGGAATTTGGTTATGGGAATATCTGAAAGCAGCTGATGAGAATTCAACTAGTGGAGCTGGATTTACAGAGGGATTATAGTCATTGACATAATCATGTGGATGTACGTAATACACTAAATTATTATCAAGAGAATATGACTGTCCTAGAATTAGTGGTAACCAGTGATAATAAGCTATGTGTTGGTATTGCGCAATATTAATTTTTCTTGCTTCCTGGAAGAGCCGTTCATCATCGTAATGTGGATTCAAAAGTGCTAAAGCATTGGCAATCCTATTGTGTTCTCGGAGAAATATAACATGCAATACAATTATGGTAGGAATTTCTTGGTTTCTTTTATCAGGAATGTTGTAACATTGACTCATATCTTTTCCACATTCACTACCATGACTCAACGGAGGATATTCACGATTATTCAATACACTTGTCTTAAGTAATCCACCTATAAATTGGCGAACTTTTCTATTTTCTTCTTTTGAGCT
>NC_051847.1:168957159-168973097 GCF_002237135.1 Teleopsis dalmanni
TCAGAGCACATTTTATGCACAGTAGTACCTAAACTAGCAAGTGCTCCAATTATTTCGACATCTACTTTTCGACTATATGTCTGTCCTGTAACTCCATAAGGTTTTTCAAATCCTGCTAATTTAGTTACTAGCAAATCTAACTGTTTAACTTTTTCACTGTCACCATTAAAAAGTTGTAAAAATGACGCTTGTGTACCAGTTGTACCTTTTACACCACGACATCTCAAATCTTCACGACAACGACGTAGAGCACGTTCGTCCATAACTAAATCTTGTATCCATAGGCATGCACGTTTCCCAACTGTGGTTAATTGTGCCGGTTGTAAATGCGTAAATCCTAAGGTAGGTAGAGATTTATTCATAGAAGCAAATTCTTTCAAACAATGTATAACGGATGCTAATCGCGGTAACAAAAGATCTAATGCACTTCGCAATATTATTAAATCCGTATTATCACCAACATAGCATGAAGTAGCTCCTAAGTGTATAATTGGTGCAGCTAGTGGGCATTGTTTTGCAAAAACATGTACGTGGGCCATGACATCATGCCGGGTAAGGCGTTCTTCAGCAGCGGCAGCTTGGAAATCAATATCATTCACATTTGCTTTCATTTCACCAATTTGTGCATCAGTTATTGCTAATCCAAGAGACTAAATATTTTTTTAATATTAAACCAATAAAAATGCAGAAATTAAAAATATACCTGTTCAGCTTGCGCTAACCAAATCCATAAATGCCTCCAAGTAGCAAATTTATGTTGATCACTAAATAAAAACTGCATCTCCTTACTAGCATATCGAGTGCTCAAAGGGGATTTATATCCTTCGTACATACTCATTTCATTCATTTTGCAACTTATTTTAAATTATAACAATAAATTTTTATTGTAAATGATATGTAGAACAATCTTATTCAAAGCTTAAAACCAGACTAAATTCCAGTAGGAGCAAATCAACAGGTTTTTATCAGAATCACACTTGTATGAACAGATCGGTAATATAAACTTTCAGTACTAAGTAATTGTATAATGGAGAATTTAGCTACTTTCCCACGTTCGTTATTGGCATTAATATATAATATATTATTATTTTACATAAATTAAAACATATGTTTTTAAATATAAAATATAAACTTTTTATATTGTATGGAATGAAGTTCCAACTAATTTCAACAAATTAGAACAGCTGACTTATCATACATGTGTTTTACTGAACACACGCTACGTATGTTCAGTAAAATACAATATATTAAATTAAAAAACATAATATTTCAAAAATTCCGTTATCATCATTATAATATTTATTTTGAAATTACTATTTATATGAACTTATGAACATTTATAAAATAATTTTATCTTTTACTATATTATTAACTTTCTGTTTATAATGTGTTAGTCATTAAAAGGCTTACGAGATTTTTTTTCTATGTTTTTGCCAGCAACAGGCTGGGATATTAACCGTAATTTTTTCTTTCTGAGTAGCAAACAAATACTTGCAACTTATAAAAGAAAACGTGTGAATTTTTAAAATCAATAATACTTTTGAAATCTTTAAAGTTAGGTTCAACTTGTAAAAAATTATAAGTCATAAGTTTCAGTACACCTAATTAAATATCAGTCGATTGTGAATGTTTACTGGAAATAGGTATATTGTAAAATTTCGGTCATTAATTAAAATTTAATATTACTAATAAGTTAAAATAAATAAATTAATTTAATTAAATAAGAAAATATTCTTACCATCGCCCTTTTAATATTCATTTTTTTTTTATTAATAATTTACTTTTCTTTTATTTAAATTAATTAACTTTTAGTGTTTTCGATTTTTATATTTCATATTATACACAAAACAACAAAAATCATATGTCATAAACAAGCATTTAACATATTTTTAAAGTGATGCCAATTTGTTTTAACCAGACTTAACAACTCTGAAAGAAAAAATTACGACTGTTATAACAAATAATTTTACTATCTTTAAATTGGAACTATTTGTTTCTCTTTAATATTTATAACTCATTAATATCTACTATTTTATTTTATTGGAAATCTCATTCATAGAAACAAATTACTTATTAAAATATATCACAGCGTATTTAACCATATACTCATATATTTATTTTGAAAATAGACTTAAATGTGTAATAGAACAAGTTTTATATTGTCATTAAATTTATTTAAGCTTTACATAATATATATATATATAATGCGCTGTTCAAATAAACATAAACATTTACAATTGTGCAGTTGAGTTTTTTTTAAAATATTTTATTGTGATTTTACTACTTTTGATAAAAAATCATTTTAATATATCTTGAATACGTATACCATAAATATAAAGTGAACTGAAATATTATATGCTTAAACTAGTTGTAAAATTTATGCATAAAAATGATTAAGTATTGTATTTCTTATGAGAATAATCTTATTATATGGTAAAAGATATTCACTACAAATTAATGAACATTATTATTTTTTTTAATAATATTGCATAGACTTTTATATAAATGATTATAGCCTTTCTTAATATGAGGTTTTAAGTGTTCATGTTTATCATAAAAAACAAATTTGGAAATACTAATATTTTTATTAATTAAACAAGTATTCCAATTACTTCGGTATTTTATATTACACAAGCCATTATTCATTTTAAACTACATTTTGAGCCAATTATATGGTAGTTTTAACAAAAATGATATTTCCAAAATAATGCTTGAAAGTTAATACACACAAAAACGAACATATGTATATATTTACGCATTTATTAGTTATGGTTTAAATTTAAATGAAGTGCAAAAAAATTGTATGTCGTTCTTTTCATATATTGAACGTTGGTTCATTTTGCTAGATGTGATAAATTTACAATGACCTGTAATTAATATCCTAAAAAAAATATAAAAATAATTTTTAAGTTGTTAAAACTAAGCACGTTGTAAGACTTTTAAAATCATTTATGAATTTTAATTTACTAAAAAGTTAGTTGCTCTAAATGTAACAGGTTGAACAGACAGGCTTAATTGCTTCGAAGCATATTGATTACGCTTAAAGCCCACTTCATATGAATTGAAGTGTAGATTTGAGAAAAAATCAATAACGAACTTTAAACAATCTTTAAATTTTAATATTAATACTAAAGGCATTAATATTAAAATTTTGTTTATAAAACATTTCATTTTTTAGCGCTTAGAAAGCAAGAGTTTTTATTTAATTATTTTTGAATTTGATTTTGAGTTTTAAATCTCATCTTCCAATTTTTTGAAAATTATAAGATGAAGTTTGATTTTTACACGTATTAATTTAGAATAAGTATTTTTTAGTACGTGTATCTTTTTTTGTTTGCATCTTATTTGTTATTTACATTAAATTTATATTATTTTAACTTTAAGTTCTTTAAGTGAAAACTTAAGATTTAAATAATGTTATTTTTTTCTTGTAAATGAGAATTAAAAAAATGTTAATTATCTTAGTTAATTGAACTTGACGAAATATTTATTGTTTGTCTCAAACATTTGAGACTAATAACATTAATTTGTTTTATATTATTTTTTTTGATATGTTTAAACATTTCAAATTGGAATAAGTTTTAATTCTGACTTGTGATGTTAAAATTTGATTATTATTGTCTTACAGTCCTTGAATACAATTGCTAAATATTTACAGTTATTTAGTTTATTATTAAATCAAAAGTTGTTTATATTGATTACATTTAGTGTACATTTGATTCAATTTTAGGTTAAACAATAAATAATTTTAAACAGTTAAAACAAAAAATTGTGTACAATTTTTATATACACTAATGTCATGAAGGCACAATGTTCTAGTTTGTGAGTTAACGTATTCGAACAAGTGTTATATATTCTATATTTAGATTAATTGTATATTAAAATTATTTTTATTTTTACATCCCTGGTTTGAAAAATGCACTTGCTAAACTTGCTAATATGTTAGTAGTTAAGCAGTTATAAAAGCACTTACTAGAGTTCGCATTTGAATATATTTTTCAAAGATACATTAAATCTTTTTAATTTTTAATTTAAATAAATTATATTAAATTTGTTTTTTTGTTGATAACTTGAAATTTCGTAAATTTAATTTTTTTAATCATTTTTAATTAATATATAATAGCCCTCACGATTGTCTTTCAATGTACAGGACAAAAACTAATACCCACTTTTTCACCCAATAGTTTATTTATATAATGCATTATTTATAAATGCATTTTTTTTAACAAATTTAATAAATAAACGAAAAATAAGTTTAAATTTAACTTCTAACTTATTTTAAGTGTGTCATAAAATAGAATGGCACAGGTGAATGGCTCATTTAATACCTTTCATGTTAGTTGGAAAAAATATATCAAATGTCATTAATCTATAATTGGGTGCTAAAATCGAAGGTAATTTTTATATTAATTTTGTATTGTTAAAATTGTTTTTCTATCAGAAAGTATTAACGTTCCAGTTAATTTAAAGGAAATAATACTTTTAACATAATAATATTGTTAGCAACATGGGAGTAGTTCCATAAAAGGTTTTATGAGCAAAAAAATATTAAATATAATTTCGAATAGACTACAATTTAATTAGATTGCAAAGATTCCTGTTTTTCTAAAATGCAATACAACAGCAAATGACGTTCTCTTTCCAAACAACTTCTATATACAAAATAAAAAAAAAATATTTTTCAATATTATACAATTTAAATAATTGTATTTACAATTGCGAACATAATTTTTTGTTAAGTTGTATAATCACACTCCATAAAATTCAGTTAACGTGTTAAGTACACCATTTATGATCTCAATTTGTTCCATGTTACTCGTGCTTGTGACATGACAAAAAATTCCGAGATTTCTGAAATTTTTGCACAAAATGAAATTCTCTGATATAAGAGCACCTTTAAAAATATGTTAGGTGATGTGTCGAAATATGTGATACATTTATAATTAGAGAGTAGTGTCGTTGCAAAAATATGATACAGTCAGCAAATTCAGCAAGACAGCAAGTCTACTAAATTAAGCCTCTTACGAGACCACCTTTAATAAGAAAAACTCCTAATCGTTTTATAACGACTTGATTAGCACAATTTAATTGAGATCTCTTGCACTAAATGTGGAAAAACTATTTTACAAAAATGGATAACGAGTTTCTGTATATCCTCTTAATTGCTTATGGGAATGTATGCATGTGATTTAAAAAATTATACTTGTAGGCGACTATTTAACCTTAATTGGAGTGTCTGGATTCATTTAATGTTTCTTTTTTAATAACTTAGAGCCTAAATCTTGGTAATTATATTGTCCCACTAAGTGATGCGCTTTTAATGTTTTATTAATAGTTATTATAAATTATTACTAATTTTTTATTGTTATTACACATTTTATATTTTCCTATTATTATTCTCTTTTTAATATTATTATATTTGTTGACTGCATATAGAGCATAAAAAAATTATTAATAATGAATATTTCCTAACGCCTGAAAAAATAAAAATTATTTTATTATTAATAATAACTTAAGTTTCTGATTGAAATAAAGTCTTTACTCTGATTGTGAGATTTTATATAACTGGCTTGATCTTCAATAATACTAAATGAATGAATGACGTATCATATTTTTCGATGCAGGCGAAAAATATTATATTTTCGTATAATAGCTATTAATTTAAGATCTATTAATTTATTCATCTTCAAACTACATTAATCGTCTTGAAATACACCATTTATTAAACAAAAAAAAGGATGTAGGTTTGGTTTTGCAGAAGATTTCACACTTTTTAAATTGATAATTTTATTAAAATTTAATAATATTAGATACGAGTATTTAATAATATTACAATTTATTTCGGTTATTTTAAAATTTAATATCATTTTCGGTTGATATATTTAATGTGTTTTATAATGTACCACAAATATATTGTCACACATTTGTCGATTTTGACAACCCTAATTATGAGGAGTGCCATTCGATAAATTTTAAAGCGGCGGGGCAAACTTCTGACCTTTATACTTCTAATACTTGTAATATATCTTCTTAAAACTACTTATACTTTAAAAATATTAAGGCAATTAAAATTAAGACAAACTATAAAACTGTTTTTTAAAATCATATGCAAAGCAAGTGACGTATGAGAATGCATAAATCCAGAAACCCTTTTAATTAAGGCAGAACAAAACTAACTTGAAAGAAAATCAGGCTTACGTTATATCCATGAGTAGTGAATACTTTTATATTTGTTATTATTGCAGTTGCTGAAGACATTTCTTTTTATACTTAGAAATCTATTTCCGACAGATTGCTGCAAAGAAATCAGCTCTTATAAAAAAATGGGCGTAATTATAAAAATCACGTAAATGCTCAGGTTTTTCCAGTAATGATCAAATGAGGTACACCTAGAAGAAGGAGTAAAAGTGATTGCTAAAAATTCCATTCACTCGTAACTCGAAACTCCCTATAAAAGCATTTCTAATTCAATTATAGAGATATTTAAAAAGGATAAATGCAGGTGAACTAGTATATTAAATGAGGAACTGAGAACTAGTTTAACCATAGCTTTTCCAGAAGTACACGATACAGGAAAACTTCTACGAGATAAGCTTCATAGTGATTTTAATATTAAGATTAAAGCTGACAATACATTAAGTGCTCTAGTCTTATGATATACAATATACGACACACTAGAGTTTGGTATGTCTGGATTTCTAGTATCATTAGAACAAATATTATGTAGCAATAGACCAACTATTGTTCAACAACATAATACTCGGGTTCAATGGCATATCAATATCCTTCTAATTCAGAAATTATTATATATTTCTAACTGTGATTCAGTTATATTGAATAATTATAATATAAAAACAATTATTGTAACTTTTTTTATATCGTAACTTTATAAAACTTGATTTAATGTTTGCAAATATTGATATCAACCTTAATTACCGTTTAGAAGTATCTGCTTTTTGTAAATCTGGGATAATTTTTTTAATCGAGATGCTCTTTTAATTCACTTTTAGTGTAATTTTAACTTCGACTGGTACATCTAGGGCAAAATATATAATACTCTAGATTAATTTATAACACAAGATTAGCAGGATTACCCTGAAATTAACAACTGTTTTATATGATTTGACAGATAAAGTGTGATTTGATTCGATATATGTGCACCAAAATTTGACAAAACCAGAGTAATTCTCGATTGAATCCAGAAGTCCATGAAGTAGAAATATCTGTTATCTGTTCAATTTTTTTATTATTTCATGTTATATTAAGCAAAAAAAAAAAACACCTAAAACCCGATAAAAGTAAAAAGTACTTATAAGTTTAATATATTTGCTTTTCTTTCAGTAATAAGTAAATACACTTTATGAATTTTGTTATATTCATAAAAAATTCAATGAATTAGAAAGTTTATACCAGCCTTCGGCTATATCAGGAATTAATGGACTTTATGCATAATAAACTAAGCACAGTATAAATCCATTTTAGATAAGATTTATTTTGCAAAACCCATTAAAAATTAGTTTCAGATTATGTTTATTTTTAAACAAAATTTTTTTTCTTAATGAACAAAATAAATTTACATACGAACAGGATTTTTAAAAAAACACAAAAATCCGTAGTCAAGGTAATGATCTAGCAAATCAATTGGAGGTCAGCATTCAATTGAATTGTCCATTGTCAGTTGTCTATTGTTACAATTTGTCTACTATTAAAATACTGTGAATGTTCAAGAGTCTTATTAACACTGAATAGACTAAAATTTGTTTACTCCAATTTTTCCATTGTTTAAGCATAATTCCAAGAATATCGATTTAAACAATGCATTGTTTCCAAGATCACCACTGATATCCCACGAATCGAAAAACCAAACAAAAAATGAAGTATTTCCTTTCACGAATTCGTTGTTGATAAATTAACAAAATAATTAAAATGAGCTCAAAAGTGTCTAAGTGAATAGTCATGTTTGGATTACAAATTTATTAAATCGTGAAAAAATTAATATGTTGCGAACAGCTAGGTTATTAAGAAATTAAGTAAAGAAAAAAAATTATCTCAACTGTTCTCATTCAATATTGCATTAAGAAGTAATTAATTAATTAGTGTTAACTGAACCTTGTTACTCTAGTCTGCACAAGGTAACGACTATACTGTAAGTTAATTATAATAATTATAGTCAATTTATACGTTTTCACACATTGTTCAAGTTAT
The DNA here is from genome assembly GCF_002237135.1 of Teleopsis dalmanni. Taxonomy (NCBI): domain Eukaryota; kingdom Metazoa; phylum Arthropoda; class Insecta; order Diptera; family Diopsidae; genus Teleopsis; species Teleopsis dalmanni. Next base: position 168,965,365 of record NC_051847.1, read on the forward strand.
TCAGTTTTCTATATTTATAATAAAATCATTTTTGTTTATAAACATACAATCATAACAAAAATCAGAAGGGATACTCTTTTTATAAATGCCATCTAACGTTTCCGCAAAGTCTAGATGCAGCGAGTATCTAAGATAGGAGATACATTCATGATTTCCATTAAAAATAATACAAAAATACATATTTTAATAGTGTTTAATGCAAATGTAATGTTATATTGAAGGTCAATATGCAAAAATTGTTAGTATTTAATTTAATTAGCACAAAAATAAAAGCATTTTGCAGCAATATATGCAAACTACAACAAACGTATGACCGAAGGCTCACGGCAACTGTAACACGCTCCATAACTCCAAAGATCTACTGCACAAACGTACTTGTAACATGACTAATTCCATTGCACGAAACCCGCCACAACGACTTGAACATAATCGTATGTGGAAATAATTTAACCACTCGCACTGTGTAAATCAATAATGAAAAGTTGCTCGTGGGATACGGGCACATGTCGCAATAAATGAAAGTACAACTGCAACCATTACAAAAAATGAACGGTTTAAGTACCCAACAAGGGAATAGTCATACCACTTCAAGAAAATATCAGTCAGTTTCCAATATTATTTTTATAAAATATTAGGACTAATGGACATGTGGGAAGAAAATAGCTGTTATACCAGTTGATCATTTAGTCACGCTGCAGAATAATATACTATGAGTTAGTTGAAGAACTCAACTTACTTAAATGCTCGTGTTAATAAATTATTATACTATTGACTATTGGAGCTTAATTAAAACAGTTATTAAAGATTATACAAGTTTATTTTATTATTTATTTTTGTATATTTTTTATTCATACTTCAAAAATCTAAGATGAGCACTAATATTTTTTCTTGCCTGCATTTCTAGTCCAATAAGGTATTATAGTAGATAGATAGAAGATAGTAGATAGTTATAGAGTGTAACAGGTGTTACACTTAATAAAACACCCCACCTCAAAAAGATGTGGTGAATTAGGTTAGATATTTGGATGACCTATGGTGACTACTTAAAGTAACTTATTGTTTTATAAACATATGAACCTTTATGAATTAGGTTAGATATTTGGATGAGCTATGGTGACTACTTAAAGTAACTTATTGTTTTATAAACCTATTAATTTTGTGTTAAAAATTGTATCACATAATCAATTTGTTTCATTTATAATTTATAATGTATAATTTATGATGTCTCATGTAGTCAATTTTTATAAAAATCTGATTAGGGAATAAATAGGGCTTGTAAATCATAACTATGCAAAAGTACACCAAAGACAGAGCTCAAAAATTGTTTAATTCTGTAAACTAATGTTTTCATACTAATTTAGAATTACACTCCATTAAAACAAATATAGTAAATATAGGAAGATATATTGGGACTTCAAACTATACTTCTATAAATTCACCTGAATAACTTATAGTATTATCCTATTTCAATAAAAAATAGGACATCCACTTGTGACAGTGGATTGCCCAAGTGATCACAGTTTCTATTAAATATTAGTGCTATAAACATTAACTGGCATTTTATCAAGCAAAGAACAATAAAGACAAATCAAATTATATTATATATCTTTACTATATATTATAAGTAACGTAATATATAGTACGAAGACATTGTCATATTGTAGCTCTCAATATATTCTTCTGTTTAATGATAAGTGGACACTTAAGTACGAAAATTTGTTATTTTGAAAAATAAACAAAATCTTCTACTTCCACTACAAAGAGAATTTAGCAGTATATGGTATATAATTTTTATATGATTTTTGTCATTTTCGAAATTATTATTTTATACATCCTAACATATTATAATATTTTATAGACTACGGAAAGGGTACATAAATGATCCCAAGTATGTGCAATTTGTAACTCTGTATTTGTAAATTGTAACCACATGAATTAAGGATTGTATTTTAATCAGAGTTAATAAGAGTTTTTAAAATTAAATAGTAAAATAAAATAAAATAGAAAATTTGTATAGGCTATCAGTAAAGTAGGGCAATGCAACTTTAAAATACCTTGTTTACAGCGATAATTCCCTAAACGTAAAGGGTGCTTTCTACGTATCTCATGAAAATCACAATTTATTTCATTAAGAAATACCTAATTAACGATAAAGTCAACAATTTTTAAATCGCAAAGCAGAACTAAGACGTCGCATACTTCTTGGTTAGTAGTTTATATTCACTTTCAGACAGGGACACACCACAACTATATCTCATTAAGACTATATCCAGATATCTCACAAGGACGTTCTCAAGGAATTTTATCCAAAATCTGTTTGGGGAAGATGTTCTTTTGTAAGAAATGAGACGAATTGACTTCTTTGTCTTGGTGGATATCTAGAATGTCAACGTTACTATTTAATCGACAAACGGATTTTTACTGAATAGCAATTAAGGGTGCTTAACTGTACGATTAGTTTAGTATAGTTTTGATTGAGTGATGTCGAAAAATTGGACATTGGCATTATTAATTATTATTTATTATTATTATTATTTATTAATAATATTTTATGTACGTTCACAATAAAGTGAAAGTCAGTATTTCACTTTATTGTTAATGAGATTTCAAAAACTAGTAAACTACAACAACAAAAATTCTTTTTTATATTATTTTTTAATTTTTGGCTGACCATACAGCTGTTTCGGGTATTGCCATATACCCATCATCAGTGGTCTTTAAATTATTTTATGTATTTAATTATTTGTAAATAATTTTTTGAGACTGCAAGTACCAAGGATTGAACGTGTGTCCTGCCAAATTTAAAGCTCAGAGTCAGCACTCATTAGCTAACTGACCCAAAACCGTACTTAACTTTTATGTTCGCACTTTTTTCTGGAGTTTTGTTAATTTGGTGTGAAAGTTTATTAACAACCTCACTTGCTGTGTTATATATTAGAACGATATCATAAAACAGCTGTAGAATAATTAAATTAATTAATTATATTTTTATTTTTATTTTAAATTTTAATACTATTTAATACTATAAAGTTTCAATTATGTTTTAAAAATATTAACAGACTGGCAGCTAACAACTATTTCTCACATATTTCTAATTTTTTATAGTCTCAACGTGTAATAAATAAATAAATAAGTATTTTATTATTAACATTTCAAATTCATATATAATACAAATTAAAAATTGCAACCAAACATGTTTCGAAAATAATTAAAAAAATATTTTTCTTAATTATTAAGTTAGGGTATAATAAACGTTGTGATACCATAATAAATAATTTTTTTTATTAATTTATTTTTTTGAAAAGAAAAATGTGACTTCATTTAATAGTTAATATATTTTTAACAAATAATGTGTGTATAGTTTTTTGTAAACTATTGAAACATATTAAATTTTTCACACATTTATTTGAGATTTTGGCCAATTAAATCGATTTAAGACGATTTAAATCTCAAAGATAGTATGTATATCAGTAAATCTGAAATATTTAAAAGACCATTTTAAGCGAAACTCGAATAACTAAAACAACTTCAGCTGTAATAAAACTCAACTTAATTAATAATTGCTTTTTTAAGGTATTTAGTATGAATTAAAAATTATTTATCGTTTAACTCCGCATATCTGCAGCTACGCATACAAATTATATTATTCTGAATTACAGTAAATAGTCGTAGGAATTGGAATGGATACGGTCACGCATAGGTGGACCACTAAATGAACTATGAAGTAATTTTAATACAACGCTTAAATCATAATTTAGCAACTGAAAAGTAAAAAAGTAAACTAGGTTTATTATACCATATATAAGTAGTTCTACAGGTAAATACCTTGTCAAGATCGTCCAGTTAGCAATTCGCATTGGTCAATAACGAACACATAGCTTTGTTTATAGAATACACATACATATGTCGTACATATGTCGCAATAAATTTCAAATCAACAAAATGCAAATTCACTATCGTAAATCATTGGACATGCCGTAATGCCAGAAATATATAAAGGCAATCGATTTATTTGAGTAAAATAAAAAACTATTCCAATATTTTGAGAATATGTGTGAAGTTTACAGCAAACACGTTACGAAATTGGAACTGCTAATCCAAGTGTATGTATAGCACACTGCCATCAGTGGACAGCAGTCCACCGACGAGGAGGCAGAGATAGGCAACAAGTTGAGATAAGTTGCAGAAAGATTTTATTACATGGCACATTGTTAGCCATCACAACGAAATTAAAAGCGCACAATGGGGTCAGAATTCCAATGGAGTTCAACTTTTATATCTTATACTCTAAAAGGAATCTCATTGCACCATATACATTGCGCCGAATGAAACAAATTCATTTTAATGAATTAATAAAAGTAGCGGCATCAGTAAAGTTTGGACACTCAACAGAGGCATTGCACATGTGTCCACTGAGTTGTCTTAAGTTAATGGAATTTATTAACAATTTTTTTTTAAATTCAACTAAAGTAACTCAGATACAAAATCAAATCTACGAAAAATTTATTGAGTCTCAGTTTAGTTCATAAATTATTTATTATTGACCAAATTTAAATACTACATTTCTGCTCTATTAAGTGCTAACAATATTTAAAACGCCTTGTTGCTTAACTGCTGCGACCGGTACTCATGAAATAGATATGACCAAAAATAATTACATTTTTGTTTTTTACATGTGCATATTAATCTAAAACTAGATTTTTTTATTTACTTTCAGATGGTGTGGAAATTGAATATTTTCATTTTAGTTGTCTTAACGGTTACCTACACTTTGGCACAAAAATATTCCTCATCCGGTTATAATATTGTACATGAGCACCCTGGCTCGAACGCATATCATGGATTCAGATTTTTGCATGGAAGTCCAAATTGGCATGGACCATCCACATCAAACAGAAATGGCAATCCTTTCACAGGATTAGGAAATTCAAATCCTGGTTATGGTTTACATTTTCCAAGACCTGGTGCTGCCACTTGTGCTGCTGCACCAGCTATTTGTCAAAAGACTGCATATCGTAGCTTAGATGGCTCATGTAACCATTTGGAAAATCCACAACTTGGAATTGCTAATTCTAGGTTTGATATTTTATTAATATATTTTATAATATATCTACAAAAATCATTACATTAAAAAATTACATTTACCATAAATAATAAAATTTTATTATTTTTTTTTTATTAATTGATGATGTTTTTCGAACAGTAGTGAACTACAACATTAAAAATTCATTTTATATTATTTTAATTAATTGAAAGTTTGGCTGATCGTACAGATGTTTCGGTGTATTGCCAAATATCTATCATCCGTGTTGTTAGAATTATGTCTTGTATTTACTTATTCGTAAATAATTTTTTGAGTCTGCAAGTACAAGGAATTGAACTCGTGCCCTGCCAAATTTCAAGCTCAGAGTTAGCCCACCTTAACCAACTGACCCAAAACCGTACTTGACTTTTATATTCGCACATTTTTCTGGAGTTTTGTTACTTTGCTGTGAAAGTTTTATTTATTATTTTATTGATTTAATTTTTTGGTTTAATTAATTAATAAAAAAAAATTAATTGTTGTAATTTACTATTGTTAAAAATACCTCTCTATTGAAAAGAATAGTTTATATTAATGGTGTTTTCTATCGTTGAATCTGAATTTAATCTAGATTTACTCTAGATCCAACAAATTTTGTTACCCAATTAAACATTTTTAGAGTAATCAGAGTAATAGTGTTAGTAGACATTTACATTTTTCATAAACATATATATCGATTCAAATCACACTTTACTAGTCAAATCATATAAAACAGTTAATTTAAGGGAAATCTTGCTACTCTGGAAAAATATCTAGAGTGTTTTTATTTAATCTCGAGTATTATAAATTAATCACTATGATTCAGTTGATCGTTACCATTGAAAACTATTTCGAAAACTATATTTTACAATTAGTTTCAGGATTAGAAAAAACATTTGCATAAGTGTACTATATCGGGAGGGGATTACTGTGAAGACGATGAAATACATGTAGAAGGATACATATTTGCTTTAAAATATAAAAATTATAGCATATCCTAGCATTCAATTGATTTTAAATCCATTTTTCTTCCAGGTTTTTTTAAAAGTATTTTAATAAATTAAGTTAATATGTTTTTTGGAATAATTAAGACTTTCTTTCTTATCATATGCTATCATATATGTTACTTTTAATGTCTTACAATTAAAAAATCAAATAATATAAAATTTTTGTTTTAGATATGGTCGTCTATTATCTCCCAAATATGCTGATGGAATATCAGCACCTACTAGTTCAATAACTGGAGATGAACTACCAAGTGCACGCTTGGTATCACTTGTTATATTTGGAGAACTCGATGTGCCTGATCCAAAATACACATTGGTAAATATGCAGTGGGGCCAAATAATGACACATGATATGAGTATGCAAGCTGGTGGAACACAATCCAGTAAGTCATATATCACTATATTTTTTAATTAAATATGCTTAAATTTTACAAATACATAATTTATATGTTAACATTAATAATATATAAATTTATAATATACATAACACTTATAAAAATATATTTTTATTTTAGAGAAACATCCTACCCGCTGTTGTACAGATGACGGCCGTTTGGTTGGTGCTGATACAGCACATAAAACTTGTTTTGCCATAATAGTTCCACCTCATGATCCTGCTTATTCTCAAGTTGGCACAGAATGTCTTAATTTTGTGCGTACACTTACTGATCGTGATGCCAATTGTCCAAATAGTCAAGGACCAGCGGAACAACTGACAGTAGTCACAGCTTACATGGACTTGTCATTAGTATATGGTAATTCGATACAACAAAATAGTCAAATACGTGCATTCCAACGTGGTCGTATGATAGTCGAGGAGCGTAATGGTGCAGAATGGTTACCTTCGTCACGTAATGTTACTGGTGATTGTGATGCAACTGACCCAAATGAAGTGTGCTATATGGCTGGTGATGTTCGAGTTAATCAAAATCCAGGTTTAACTATGTTACAAACTATCCTACTGAGAGAACATAATCGAATTGCTGACGTATTAGCAAAATTGAACCCACATTACGATGATCGCACCTTGTTCCAAGAGGCACGAAAAATAAATATTGCACAATATCAACACATCAGTTATTACGAATGGTTACCAATCTTCCTTGGCACTGAGAATATGTTGAAGAACCGTTTGATATATGAAACACCTGCGGGAGCTTATGTAAATGATTACGATTCAAATATTGATCCATCTGTTTTGAATTCACATGCAACAGCAGCATTCAGATATTTCCATTCACAAATCGAAGGAAGATTAGAGTAAGTTAATATTATGAAGATATTGTTCACATAAGTTCTTCACTGAATTGAAACCCTTTCTTTTTGTTTGTAGTCTTTTATCAGAATTGAGATCTGTAACAAATTCATTGCGACTAAGCGATTGGTTTAATCGTCCTGGTATTCTTGAAGTTGGTGATAATTTTGATTCACTTACAAGAGGTCATGCTACACAACCCGAAGAATTAACTGATATCAATTTCGATCGTGAGGTTGGTACAAATTTAAACTTAAAAAACTGTTTGAATCTATTCATGAATCTTACATTAACTATTAAAAAAATATTTGCAGATAAAACACTTTTTGTTTAGAAGAAATAATCCCTTCGGTAGTGATTTACGTGCTATTGATATACAACGTAACCGTGATCACGGTTTGGCCTCATA
>NC_051847.1:168973197-168982505 GCF_002237135.1 Teleopsis dalmanni
AGAAACTTTACAGGTAGTGAATGAAATTAACTACGGTTCTTTACTGATCTTTTCATTTTAACTACTGTGCTTAATGACCAATAAACCTAAAAAAAATATGAATATGGATGCAGATAAAGCATTTTTAGATGCTTTCATCGAATGTTAATAAAAGTAATCGCTGTTTGTGGGATGTCCAAAGCTGTGAATATAAAGATCGCAAAAAAAAAACGCGGCATATATAAAATATACAAAATTATAATCAATTATAAGCAAAGCACAACCTATACGTTAACTATCAATTTTTTCAATTTTAAAATTTTATTTTAAACACACAAATTTTCACAGCACTACCCGCAAAAGCACTCTTCAAAAATTTTGCCTAATCTTGTGTGTCATACCTGTTCAAATTCGGTCGCTAGAAGAAATTTGAGCAAGAGAGAGCGCAACTCGTATGACACACCAGTATGATAGTCTGCACCCCACTTAAGAATATTACCGTGTGCGCTTATTGTTGTTGCTTTTGTTGTTTTTGCTGTTATTGTTGTAGTTTAAATGGTTTGTTTTGGTTGCGTATTTGTTGGATTATTTATTGTAATAAGAATAATAATTGTTTTTTTCTCATTAAAGTAACTATCGTTTTTAGTATTGATTGTTTTTATTTAGTGTTTAATGTTTTTCTTATATTTTTTTATTGTTTTTAACATATATTTTTCTTTTTACAACTTATTCAAATTACATTAAATATCAAAGAATCACTTTACACTTACTGCACTACTTCACGTTTAATTTTACACTTACACTGGATTTTCATATAATTTACTATTCGTATTATATAAAATCCAGAATAGAAATGGCACACAATTACAGTTTCGCTTTAATACCGAAACAAAACTATAAAATCTAAGCCAATGTGATTGAACTGAGAAGTTCTTAAGTATTTTGTTATTGTTTTCTTATTAGGTTGTTGCTTTTGTTATTATTATTGTTGTTGTTGTTGGAGCTGTTGACACTTCTTTATGTATGCATTGAATGCTTTCTAGTTCAAGTGCTTCACCATGAAACTTGTTTCGCTTCTCCGCTTCTGTACCTTTCACTTTGATATCCTGTTGAGAACTGAATTCGCATGCCATAGTTGGTTTATTTAATATGTAGCATAACTCATGTATTTTCTCTCAGCTAATATTTGTATATATTGTATATTGTACTCTTGTCTTTTGAACTGTTGTGAAAGAACCGCTTTGAGTTTTCTTTCGCTCTCTTTCTCACTGTGATTATTTTCTTTCCAATTTTGAGTGCGTGCGCATTATATGTTGCATGAGAGTCAAAAATTTACATGCATTTTAGCATTGTTTGGAAAAGGAGTTAAGAAATTTTAAAAATTTAAAAAATATTTAACTGTTTTTCTATGATTTTTCCACGTTTCAGGGTTGTTTAGTTGCTATTTTTGCTTTTTATGTGTAAGAACTATAAAGGATTATGCAGTTATTCTGCGTGTATTGAGCTTTTGGTGATTATTTAATTTCAGTATAATTAAATATACGGGAATTAAAAAATATTTACATTTGAAAAATGTAATTTATTAACTGATTTTAATAAAAAAAAATTATTTATATGACAGTTTTAATTAAAAATTATTAATGTCCTATAAAAAGAATTCTATTTTAAAAAGTAATAGTCCACTCCAGTGTAAGTAATTTTTAACGATATATTTTGGTGCAATAATTTTTGAAGGTTGCTTCACTTGATGAATTGTGCAGATTGAAAATTAGTATACATGAACTCTGTTTGATTGTGTGGGTGTAGAAAAGCAAAAAAAACATTTTGAGTATTAATTTAACATTTATTTTGGTATTTACAAATTACATTCAAATTTTTTACTTTTACCGTTCATTATTCACTGTTTCGTTGTGGCATTAAAAATAAAATGACCCTGTAAATAAAGAATATAATATAATATATTAAAAAAAGAATAGAATGAAAATATTTTGCGTAAATTGGTTTCATCATCTTCTCAACTACAACAAAGTATGATCTCTTAAAAAACCTAATTTTAATCTCTAATTTTATTCAAGTATGGCATAGACCTGTATGGCATCATACTGAGCTTAGAATTTCATCGCATCACAAGTTGAAAATACTTACAATTTCAATTTCTGTTTGGCTGAGAAAGAAATTTGTACTTTTTTAAGCGCAGTCATTTCTAAGTATATTAGAAATATATACATATATATTACATTGTGCTATATTAGAAATAACACAAGGAGAAAATCAAAGAAGAAAATCAAGAAAGAAAAGTATTTTTTTTAATAATGTCAAATTTTATCTTCAATGTACAGTGGAAATGGTGTATATAGATGTCCAATTTTGTTTTAGATACATTGTGACCGAAAAGTTTTCGGAAATTCTCATTTAAAATTCGCGCGCTGTATATTTTTCGATATTTTAAGTTTATGTAGTTTGGCAGCACTGTCCTAATTACTATGCCAAAAATGAGCGCGATCTGTCAGACAGTTCGTTTACGGCAGCTGTTGAAACCAGTTCACCTCAGTAGTGCGTTGCGAAAAAAACAATGGAAAAAAATATTGAACAAAGAGTTTGCATCAAATTTTGTTTTTCGAACGAAATTTCGTGTGCAGAATCGTTGCGAATGCTACAAAAGGCTTATGGGGAATCAGTTTTATCGAAAACTCAAGTTTATGAGTGGTACAAAGCCTTTCAGGACGGTCGTACGACCGTCGAAGACATGCCGCGTTCTGGACGACCTTCGACCTCTACCACCGACGAAAACATTGAAAAGGCAAAGGAAATCGTGTTCCAAAATCCTCATGTGAGTGTTAGAGAGATAGCACGAGAGCTAGGCATCGGTCGTGAGATGGCTCGTTTGATTTTGGTGGACAATTTGTGTATGCGACGTGTCAACGCCCGGCTTGTTCCGATTCACCTCAATTTGTTCCAACATTATCAACGATTTTAAGGCCAAACATTCAATAAATACCATCGAACAGCCACCGTATTCACCTGATCTTGCACCGTGTGACTTTTTCCTGTTTCCCAACCTCAAATTACCACTCAGAGGAACGCGTTTTGAATCCATAGAAGACGTAAAACAGAATTCGCAGAGGGAACTCAAAGCCATACCGGAAAGCGCCTATAAAAAATGTTTGATGATTGGAAGAAACGTTGGCATTTGTGTATCGCTTCTAATGGAGCATATTTTGAAGGAGATAAAATAAATATTGATGAAGATTAAGAATTTTGCGTTTTATTTAAAACGCAAAGGAAACTTTTCGGTCACAATGTATATTCGTTATCTAATACTAAACTTGCCATATAGTTTTTGATTGGTAAATTTAGATTCAATATTGATTATTAGGATCTGCCAAATTTTTTTTTGCCAATCGAACATCTTTAAAGTAATCTAATATTCAGCTTTTTACCTTTAAGGTCCAATGGTTAAAGGTGATCAAATTAGTATGTTTAAGCGGTGGTTTTAGTAGGTTCAAGTCTGTGGCTTTCGATGCCTTCCACCTATCGAGGAAAAAAAGATATTGATGTATTCTGTAAAACTTACATAGAACAAGAAGTATGTGTTGTGAAGTTTAAAATCAGTACAACTCTTAAATTATTATATCACAATATACGCTTATTATACTATATTATATAATATATACTATATTGTATAATATACTTTTAAAACTCTTATGCATACTGTAGATTGTACATTATTATTTATTAAAATTAGTTGTTTCTAAACAGCACAGTATGTATTAGTTTTTAAATCGCTTTGTTACTTAAACAATGCAACTTTATGCTTAGTAGTATTTTGTTGGTAAACATAGAATTTTTACTCACAGTCTCAGTTTATAGGAATATTTTGCTCTCAGTTGATTATTGTGCTTCGACTACACTTCACATGATAAGATAAAACTGTTTTAGTTGATGTACGATTTCTGGTAATGGAGTATGTACGTCAGCGTTTAGGAAAATATTTTATTTATTTTTACTTTTCGTGATTAGGATTGAGTGTAGTGTTTTGATATTTTTCAAAGAGATGGCGCTGTTATTCGTTTCATACACTTAAGCTTATTTAAAGCTAAGAGCTTTTCTTATTTAAATATTTAATGTTTGAATTAATTACTTACTTCCATCAGATTTAATTTCATGACTGCTTAATATAAATCCAACCACTTAGGTATCAAGTTATTCAGTTTGTAAGTCGTATGAAATTGTAATAGGTTTTTTTATTTAAGTTCCAAAGGCAAAGTTTCCGACATGTGTTTCACTTAAGCCATATTAGTATGCGCATTTTCAATTAAGATTTTGCATTAAAATTTTTAAATTTTTGAAGATACTTCCAGCTTGAAGTTAATCCTGTGCGGACTCATTTTTTATGCCTTATAATAAATTTATATTCTCACTGAATTATTTATCAAAAATTCTGAAAATAAAATTCCATCTTTTCTTTGTTTGTCATTTTATACTTTGGCTGAGCGCTGGTAGAAGTTAAAATGTATCCAATTGTCAATGTTGTCAAAATTCATTATTAATGATTTCCGCTTGTGCATCTTTGCAATTTTTCCATTATTTCCATTATTTTGCGCCTAAAATACTTTCACATCTCGCATGAAATTTTTGTCTTACACTCAATCAGAATGTGAACGAAGATTTTCCATACTTAATGAATGTGGAAAGTGATGCTTCTTTCTTCTCTTCTCTTCTCTTCAACAATAATTGAAACGACAGCATTTGAAAATTTATTTCGTTATGCAAAAACGTTGGTGTTGCCACAGTTTGTGTACTTAAGCTTCTCCTTCTCCTTCTCGTTCTCGTCCTGGTCCTCCTTCTCCTGCCTACCCCTCCTTCCTCCTACTTTAACACCCAATTAACATGTCTTCTATGCATTCGCCTAGGCATATTCATCCATTCATCATTTTTATTAGCAAATCACGGTAGACATTGGAAAATGACTAATTTTTTCTTTATTTTTTGTGATTTGTTAATTTTTTTTTATTTTATTTACTTTCATTTTATTTTTTTTTTGCTTTATTTTATTTTTCTTGTCAATTTAAGAAATTTTATTTTCACTTTTATTTGCTCAGCGTTTTATTTGTTGTGACTTTATTAGGCAGCACACAATTTAAACTTTTCCGGAAAGAGATTTTGGGGAGTTCAGTGTTTATCTTGCTTTATTTAATTTCAAACGTGAAAGATACTTAACAAGTTTCAATTTAAGGATCAACCAAGGACATAGGCATACATGTGTTCTCCAATTAAATGTCCTTATTCTTAATGAATTTAAAATAAGATTAAAATAAAAACAATTTGATTAAATTCTTTTTATAAAACTTTTACATTTTGTAGGGAAATGCAAATCAGTTTAGAAGTGTTAAACCTCATCCGCACTTACTTATCAGTGATGTTCTCAAACGTGTGTATGGGTTTGGATAGGTGGGGTAACAGTATCTGAGAAGATAAAAGAACAATGGTTGTAAGCTTGTAATTTTATTTATTTTATTTATTAGAAAATAACATGAGAAGTTTTGCTGTTATATTTATATCTTATATACTACAGGTGACTTCATTTAAATCATACCATATTGTCCTTCTTGATTGGTTCTCATAATAATATAAAATTAAAATCAAAGCCGAAGAGAATACATTCAGAATATTTGAAAAATATTTAATTGTTTCAAAACAAGAAAAAGCTAATTGTGTAGTTATAATATAGTTAGAGTATTATGTAGTAGTCAACTAATTCATCTTTATCAGTTTTCGTCTTTAACAATATAATGATCCGAAGTGGGTCACTGCTTCCTCAGGCACTACTGTTTATCGTTTTCTATTCCGGGCTTGTGTTTTCAATTTCGATATTCCCATTGTTTACACCAATGAACACAGCATCAATTTATCTCTTTTTAAAGTGTCCTTATCTTCTTTCATCGATTAGCATTTTGGTAAAGATTTTTTTACGATGTTTTTAGTTATCATTTTTCCAATATGACTAAACTGTCCTAAATACTAGGATTCGATTTCTCTTTTTGTTGTCTTTCTCTGAATTCTCTTGTTTTGTGTTGAACTGGGAATGAGTCCTGTTTGTTGCATAAAGCTACGCAGTTTAGCTAAAGTCTTTGGTATCCCCAGTTAATCTTCAGAGGTTCGAATGGTCTAATGGGTTGATGGAGCGCAGTCATTATGATATATATTCAATGTTCTGATAAACTTAGCAAGATTTTGGTTGTGTTTATTCCTATTAGAACTTATTAAGAAACAGACAGACAATCACATAACAAAACTTGAAAAAAGTGCTTTTGAATGAATATATTGATAATTGTAAATAATTTCCATTTAAATTTTAAACTACATTTTTACACTGTATAATTTAAAATTTAAGTGTGAAGTTATGATCGGGCAGGCTGAATTGCCAACTCAATAAAATAGACCTCTCATATAGACCAGTAATTCCCGATTTTATAAAATGAATATTGTAATATTGGAATACATTCTCTTTTCCTTTCTTTACACAGAGTCCTTTCTTTTAAGTGTCTTTAGATAGTACTTATTAATAGTATTGTAGGTGACTTATTAAACAGCCTGACTAAACTGATTGTTTAGTCTTTGTGAAATTTTTTTTTATCACAATAATTATTGAGTCCCTATTGGTAGTTGTTTTTTATACATAGGAGAGATCTTTACTGCTGATTTCTTATCTGTGGATTATGTTCAGAAGTATATAAAAAATCGAGATCTGTAGTTGCTGTGTATGTCATCTAGTTAAGTACCTTAATTCTGTTGTCTAATATAAGTTTTGGTTTGAGAGCTATTAATAAATTAGTGATAATATGTTAATTAAAATTATTATTAAATTACTTATAATGAATTAAATATAAATTCATATTTGTAACTTTTTCTTATGCTAGATTGTTTTCTATGTGGTTTTTTCATGTCAATCATGGTTCTTTACAGCGAAACCCAAAACAAACTAACAAAGTATTGATATGAAAAATAGATCTATTAAGGTCGCATTGCTTTATGGCCTTTAATAATATTAATAATAAACGTAGTATTGAGGAATATAGTGCTTATTTTTGAGCATAGACAGTGGAATTCTTGATTTTATATAAACGTTATATAATATATAGCTCTTAGCATGAAAGCGTAAATTAAGTATTTGCACATATCCGGTGGATACAGAGATTCTCAGCTCGTTTATTTAGTTCTCACCTAGATTAAAAACAAATAGGGACAAAGAATATGGCTTGACGTCTCATGCCGATTAAAGCAACAAGTCGACACTCTGTCTTCTATGACAGATATTTCCTGTTGAGATAGCAACGCTCATCATCTAGTCAGAAAGAATAGTCAGATAATTTATAAATATCTTCAGTTCTGTTATATTAACGAGAGATGTCGGATAATGGAAATGCTCAGCATGTAACTAATGGTGACTAGTTAGATAGTCTATAAAATGTTTCAGTTCTGTTATATTAACGAGGGATGTTGGATAATGGAAAGGCTCACTATCTAACTCATGGTGTTCAGTCAAATAATCTATAAAATGCTTCAGTTCTGTTATACTAACGCGGGATGTCCGATAATGAGAAAGCTAATTAACTGACTCATGGTGACTAGTTTAATAATCTATAAACAGCTTCAGTTCCGTTATACTAACGAGGGATGTCGGATAATGGAAAGGCTCAGCATGTACGTAATGGTGGCTAGTCAGATAATCTATAAATAGCTTCGGTTCTGTTATATTAACGAAAGAAATCGTAATTGAGAGAAATAAATATACTCTTAAAGCGTTAGCTTGATAGCTATGCAAAGGGCCGCAACATTAGAGAGATATCTTTGAGTGAAAAATCAATTCCTCTCACTTTTTTTTAATATAATTAACTATTCGTCGTCATATTAAACTCAAAAATTAAAATAAACTTAAAAATCAAAACTTTTGTTTATAAATAAATAACAACAATTTCATATTTTGTTAAATATATATTTATTATTTTAATTTGATTTAATTTTATTTGATAAAATTTAAGTTTTACATTTATTTAATAAATTAACTTATACGCTATTTGTTTGCAATATTCAATTTTTCCTTCTCGGATTTGAATATATTATCTCACTATTATTTTTATTTAAATTAAAAGTTAAATATTAATTTATTACAAAATATTTATCTAAACGAAGACTCTTTTTGTTGTTTTCATTACAGTTTCACAATTGCAATAATATATAAAAATTAAATAAAATTTATTTTTCATTAGTACAAATACATATTTATAAATATTTTATATTCTTATTAACTTAGAGATAAAAATTGGACTAGCATCAATAAATAAATATTACAAAAATAACGAAAGAATATACATATATTTTGTCTTTGGTAATTTAAACAATTTTTTTTTTTTTATAAATATTACTCAAATATATAAACATTTTATTTATATATAAATATATTCTATAAACAGTAGATAACATAATTTACTTAGTTTATTTTATTGAAATTTAATTACATTGAAAACTTAGGCTAAATTCATCTTTATGCGCTCTGACAGTTTATTTCTCTTTAATTAATATAAAAAATAAATATATAAATATACATAATGGCGTTAAAAGATTTTTAGTAATTAAATTTGAAAATATTTATATACAGTTCTTTTGGTGAAAGTTACAAAATTTTACTACAAAACTAAATTTAAGCTTTTAACTAAATTTTAATAAAAAATATTTCGTTAAAAAAATTTTTTTAATTAATTAATTTAATTTTGTTTTTATTAAATTTTTATTGCTATATTTATATAAATTTTAATTGTAATTTTTTTTTATTTTTAAATCATATAGATTGGAAGTTACACATTTGTTATATTTTAATTTTTGGTTTTATTTTAGTAAATCTAAATTTTTTCTAATTAATAATTTTTTAAGTAAATTTCGCTCAAAAATAAATTATTTTTTTTATTTAATAGAGTTTAATATGAGCATTACTATGAGGAAACACTTTTGCTTTATAACCTGATTGAATTCGTATAACTTGATTTCAATAAATAAAATTTCTGGTATTTTTTTTTTCTGGTATTGTTTAATATATTTCTAATCCATATTTTGTTAACACTTTTCGGAAATATTCACTTGAAGCAACATCTGCATTGTAGGTGTATGGGGTCGCAATTGCTGGAATCAAGTTGCTGACTTATAATGCAGAGCTAAAGCCTAGATTATGGGCCACCCAGTCAACTTGATTCCAGGAACTGAAACTCACATTAAATGCGTGTTACTCACAATTTCTAAATTTTATATTATTTTATTTTTAATGTTTAATTTTT
>NC_051847.1:168982605-168992845 GCF_002237135.1 Teleopsis dalmanni
CTTACTATGCTCACTATGCCTCCTATGCAATAAAGGAAATTGTGGCCGTGAAGAATGTGTCAGATTAAAAGAAAACCCATAAAATATGATGAGAAAGGATGACATATTTTGTGTTTCTTAACATGCCTCGATGTTATTCCTCTGCCATATACAATCTTACCTTCTTTTACAGTCTACCTTCTTTTGTGAGCTGCTATATCGCTGTATTGCTGTATTGCTGTACATAAGATTAACCGTATAACCAGGCACATAAGCACTTTCCCACATAACGAGTCTCGAAGTGTAACTCTACGACTGTCTGCCTATGTTGCTCTGTGGCTATATGGCGATATGGCTGTGTAACTGCGTGTAGGAACAACTTATGAACGTCGGTTGGTTGGTTGGCATCGGGCTTCGGCGTACATTGGCGATTTTGAGTAGAATTTAATTTTATTTCTTGTTTTGTAGCAAAATTACGTTTATTACAGTAAACAACGATAAAACTGTCAACCACCGTTGTATTGTTTTTCGAAATGAAATTTATTTAAAATGTTTTGCCTTAGGTGAAGATTTTACTTTAAAGTTGCGATTACATTTATTTTATTGCAAGTTATTTTTAAAATTAGATAACATATTTTTATCGATGGCGGTACAACACACAAAGATATGTCAGCACTTCCCTTCACCGTATGTCTCATCGATTTGTCGGTAAAATATTGACATTGAGCAGTAAAATTTTTGCCCAACAACAATGCGAGATGATAGTCGAGGATTTGTTAAGCACTAATGAGGTTAATTGCATTGGAATGATTGATTTTATATTTGATTAATTTTAATATAATTTCATGTAGATTTAATTTCATGTGAAAATATTATTGCATTCAAAATTAATTAGAAATAATGTCTCATAACATTCTCGTCATATGCGGAATAATGTACGTGGTATAATGAAGAAAATCTAAATTATTTCATTATTCCGGAATATTTAATTTGCGATTTACATAATAATCTACATTTTGAGGTCATATCCTCACATTCGCTTCAATTGCTAAAAATTTTTTCCTTTTATATAGCTTTTAGGCTAACAGTCGATCTATTTCGTGCATTTACAATAATAATATGGATAGTCTGAATCCATTGGAAAATGATTTTTATAAAGTAGAAGCAGGAATTTAGGAAATAGTTGCATAAAAGGACTTGATAATGAAATTCACATATAGGATCCTCTGTCGATCTCTTTTATGAATTTAAAATGATAAGCTTAACAGTTCAGATCTACTAAAAGGTGGCTTATGTAAAAAAGGAACTGGAATTTAGGAAATAGTTGTATACAATATTCATTATAAATTCATGGAATTGATAATGAAATTCGCATAAAAGATCCTCTGCCGATCTCTTTCATGAATTTATAATGATAACCTTAATAGTTCAGATCTACTGAAAGATGACTTTTATGAAGAAGGAACTGTGAGATAAATTCGCATAAAAGATCCTAAGTCAATCTCTTCCATGAAGGAGTTGATAATGAAATTTGCATTTATGGTAAGATCCTCTATCGTTATATTGCATAAGTTGGTAATCATGAAATTCTAGACTATAAAGTTTAGATCTACTGAAAGATGACTTTTATAAAAAAAAAACTGATACTTAAATAAAGATTGCTTACAAAATAATAAAAAATGTATGTAAGATCTCATTGCAACATCTCAAGAGATGGCACTATAATTTGCTATGAAGCTGTTTGTTACTAGTCAAAAAAAAAATAACTTCTTAAACTATCTGAAGACAAGATAGATTACATGTAAATAATCCAAAATACTTGGATACTGGGTAAAAGGAGGCGAAGTTTAAGGAAAAATAAAATAAAAATAATATTAACTGTCTTTTATATTTTGAAGATCTGTAATTATAGTAGAACGTTCGTAGTTTGAATTACTATAACTTAAAACTACTCAAATGTGTCACAATTTTTTATTTCGTTCACCTTATATGTCTCTACAACACAAATTAAGAACCTTCTATAATTCATATTACTTTTCAGCATCCTTTAATAATTTGAAGCTTTCCATAATTTGAAGCTTAAGAAAGCCGACTTCTATGAATCTAAATTTTGTCCAATTTAAATCATTAATTTGTTATACAAAATCACTCCTTTTATTTTCATTTGAGTGAAGGTGTTATTATAATTTGTTAATAAAAATAATATTTGAGATATAATAAAGTTAAGACATAATAATAATAATAATAAAAACCTAATTATTTGGATTTTTTTTTAACCTTCATTCTTTAAAAATTCGATAAATGCATTCTTTAATTATTAGAACGGTTTTGCTCCTCTCTTTAGGATTTGAATTATAGATATTATTTTATATATTCGTTTTTATAATATAAGTTAAAAATAAACATTAAAAGGTCATCACCTATTGCAATTCGAAAAATTTCTTCGGTATGAATAGCAAGCAATAGGGCCTTAGTCCCAGAATTCTCTCATGGATCTACCGTACAATGGTCAGACCAATTGTATCCTATGCAGCTCTTGTTTGGTGGAATAAGGCACAACAAAAAGCTGCAATACTCAAATGCAATAAACTGCAAAGACTCGCATGTATCGCTATGACGGGAACTATCAGAACATGTCCCACATCAGCTATGGAGTCCATAGTGGGTTTTACCCCTCTGCACCTCTTCATTAAAAAGACGGCAGCCCTGAGTGAAGCTAGGCTACACTCTGGTATCAATATGCACGGAAGTCTTGACAGTCAAAACTCTATCTGCAGACTAGTTCCTGGCATAGAGATCTGCGATAGGACAGATCGCATGAACATGGAACTTCGCTTCGGTGGAAAGTTCGAAGTCCTCATTCCCGATCGATTGGATTGGGTAAATGGCACCCCTGGAGCAGAACCAGAAGTGATATCATGGTTTACCGATGGTTCAAAAACCACGGAAGGTGTTGGTGCTGGAATATTTGGTCCTAACACCAGAATCTCGCTAGCGCTGGGTATATGGCCCACTGTCTTCCAAGCAGAGGTTCACGCCATCGAGGTCTGCGCTCGTATCAACTTAAACAACGGGTTGAAAGGCGCCCGCATCTGTATTTACTCAGATAGTCAAGCGGCAATCAAAGCTCTATCCACCTGGAGGTTTTTCTCAAAACTTTCATTAGACTGCTTTGATATGTTGCAACAGCTAGCAAGCAGAAATAAGGTGACGCTTTGCTGGGTGCCTGGACACACAGGTATAAAAGGAAATGAATCTGCCGACAGCCTTGCAAGGGCAGGTTCTGCAACTAAAATCTGTGGACCAGAACCCTATTGTGGACTAAGTTGGTCAACAACTAGTTATCTAATTGATAAATGGATCTCAGCCGAGAGAGGTCGCTACTGGAGTGACAATCGAGGTAACCGTCAGGCAAAACAGCTGGTTCATCCATATAGTTATGGCAAGGCATCCCTCCTCAGCAGATCAGATTTGAGGTTGCTGGTGGGATATTTAACGGGTCACCATGGACTGCGTTATCACCTTAACAAAATAGGTCTGTCCGAAGAGATAGAGTGTCGACTATGCTTAGAGGCAGACGAGACTACGAGCCACATTCTCTGTGACTGCCCAGCCTTGATCTGGGCAAGGAGGAAATCACTGGGAGGAGAGCTGCTCTCTCCTTCTGACATTAGGAGGTCCTCAACGGACGACATTCTGGCCTTCATTCGGAAAGCGGAATGTCTTCTGTTCAATTAGGGTCAGTTACGGCAGAAAAGATC
This sequence comes from Teleopsis dalmanni, assembly GCF_002237135.1. Taxonomy (NCBI): domain Eukaryota; kingdom Metazoa; phylum Arthropoda; class Insecta; order Diptera; family Diopsidae; genus Teleopsis; species Teleopsis dalmanni. Next base: position 168,986,346 of record NC_051847.1, read on the forward strand.
AATCTGGTCGCAGTGCTCTGCTCCAGTGGGAGCTAGTACCCTGTTTATTTCTATTTCTATTTCTATAGCAAGCAATATGTATTTTGGAAAAATATCGACAAGTAACAATACTATAAAATATGACAATAATAATATAGCAATATATATATTTCTGCAGTTTTTTTTCAATTATTTAGCTTTATTTTATTTTATTTTATTTTGTTTTATTTTATTTTATATTTTTTTATTTTTTTTTATTTCATATTTTTTTATTTTATTGATTTTATATTGTAATTGTTTTTTATCTTCAAAAGAAGTATATAGCAAATAAAGGAGGTGCTAGAGTTCCTAGTAAGTGAAATAATGCGACAATTTTTGGTCTTTTGTGTTACTTCCTGTCCTTAACTGATCAGAAGATACTCCATCTTTTGAATCAAAGTCAATACGAAAGCTGATAAGGTCATCCTAACTTAGACACATTCATTCTGAAGATAGAAACTCCCGACATAGCAATCAAGCACAGATCAAAGCTGGACAGTTACAAAGACTATGTTTAGAGGTCTCACCCTTCAATAGTAGTAAAAACTAAATAAGTTTTTTATTTTATTCAAACTTTAAGAGTGGCTGATGGGTTATAAGCAAACTTATAATTTTTTAGATCATTAATTTTTATGTCTAATATAATATTTTATATTATAATCATATTATAATTATTATAAATGTTACATTATGTGTTATTATTTATTTTATATTATTTATATTATATTTTAAATAATATATTATTATTTATATAATATATTTATTTATATTACATTGTTGTATACCTATTATAATATAATTGTAATGTATTGTGTATGTTTACCTGAAGAGGGAGTGTTTTAGTCCGTATTATACATATTAACAAGTTAGGGAGTCGGGCTCAAGATTAAGACGATGGTAAGCATTCCGCTTATTCATCATAAAAAAAGACTATAACATATTAAAATTATATAAAGTTTTTGCAAGCGTTAGCAATAGTACTCAATATAAACTTAGATATAAAATGAGATAAAGTAGACTGATACATACTGAAGATATGCTAAAGATATGTAAAAGTTAATTAAATTTAAAAATTAAAAAAAAAATTATAATAATGCTATCATAAAATAAACGATAACAATAATAATAAGTAGAATTAATTCATTACGCCATATCCATTTCAAAGATATTACTTATTTACATTGTGACCGAAAAGTTTTCGGAAATTCTCATTTAAAATTCGCGCGCTGTATATTTTTCGATATTTTAAGTTTATGTAGTTTGGCAGCACTGTCCTTAATTACTATGCCAAAATGAGCGCGATCTGTCAGACAGTTCGTTTACGGCAGCTGTTGAAACCAGTTCACCTCAGTAGTGCGTTGCGAAAAAAACAATGGAAAAAAATATTGATCAAAGAGTTTGCATCAAATTTTGTGTTTCGAACGAATTTTCGTGTGCAGAATCGTTGCGAATGCTACAAAAGGCTTATGGGGAATCAGTTTTATCGAAAACTCAAGTTTATGAGTGGTACAAAGCCTTTCAGGACTGTCGTACGACCGTCGAAGACATGCCGCGTTCTGGACGACCTTCGACCTCTACCACCGACGAAAACATTGAAAAGGCAAAGGAAATCGTGTTCAAAAATCCTCATGTGAGTGTTAGAGAGATAGCACGAGAGCTAGGCATCGGTCGTGAGATGGCTCGTTTGATTTTGGTGGACAATTTGTGTATGCGACGTGTCAACGCTCGGCTTTTTCCGATTCACCTCAATTTGTTCCAAAAACACCATCGTGGACAGGTCTCGTTAGACATGCTTGATCGTGCCAATTCCGATCCAACTTTCATGGAACGCATCATAACGGGTGACGAGACATGGGTCTACGAGTACGACATGCAAACAAGCCAACAATCATCGGAATGGAGAGGAAAAGACGAGCCGAAACCGAAAAAACCACGCCAAAGTCGCTCGAAAATCAAGGCAATGCTGATTGTTTTCTTCGATATTCGTGGTGTGGTGCATCATGAATTCGTCCCTGAAGGACAAACAGTCAATAAAGCCTATTATTTGACTGTTTTAAGACGTTTGCGTGAAAATATCCGCCGTAAACGGCCTCAATTGTGGAAGGATAATTCATGGATTTTTCATGACGATAATGCTCCCTCGCACCGAGCCAACATTATCAACGATTTTAAGGCCAAACATTCAATAAATACCATCGAACAGCCCCCGTATTCACCTGATCTTGCACCGTGTGACTTTTTCCTGTTTCCCAAACTCAAATTACCACTCAGAGGAACGCGTTTTGAATCCATAGAAGACGTAAAACAGAATTCGCAGAGGGAACTCAAAGCCATACCGGAAAGCGCCTATAAAAAATGTTTTGATGATTGGAAGAAACGTTGGCATATGTGTATCGCTTTAAAGGAGCATATTTTGAAGGAGATAAAATAAATATTGATAAAGATTAAGAATTTTGCGTTTTATTTAAAATTTCCGGAAACTTTTCGGTCACAATGTATATTAAATGATCTTCAGTTTATTCTTACATCATTTTCTTTTTATTCGATGTATCGAATGTATCTGATGTATCTGAGGCAGTTATAGTTTGTTATAATTCGTTAAATTGCTCTAAAATCAAAATAATTGCATTTTTTACCTATTTAAGGCAAATAACTTAAATTTATCTATAGTTTTCCCTCATAATCTCCTTAATGTCCCATCGTTTTCGTTTGTGGACACTTGTGCATAAGAACACATGTTATTCATTTGGAAACGCTATCAATATTTCAATATATCCACCATTAAAAGATACAAAAAAGAAAAGAATTCAAGACTCAAGTTGTGGCAACACTGAATGAAGTTCTCTCCACTCAACGTCGCAGCCATTATTTTATTGATTTTATACGTGTATGTCCGTCCGTCTGCGTTGTGTTACCTGTGTGATCCAAGAGCTGCAATATATCTTTTTTGTAGCCTTTTTTATGTGCTGTCTTATATCTTTTATTCGTAAATATCTGTTTCATGTTCGTTTCCTCTTAAATCTTGCCTTTTTATTCAAAATGAAACTTTGATTTTGAAGATACGTTGGTGCCATTGATATCAAAAACGTACGTTAAATACAGCAGCAGAGTAAGCGTTTATTTATACCCAGCGGGACTTTCAGCGCTGAGGGAATCGATTCCCTCAGCGCTGAATGGTAATGCCTAGCGCTGATTATTCAAAGGAAACTCCTAATTACTTTAACACGTGCATGTCATTGCGGGTAAGCGCTGAATCGTTCGATTACCTTTTTAAATTTGTAATGCAACATTTCAGCGCTGACATGCTCACTTACCTTTTCGAATTTGTAATGCAACATTTCAGCGCTGACATGTTCGCTTACTTTTTCGAATTTGTAATGCAACATATCAGCGCTGACATGTTAGCTCACTTTTTCAATTTTACCTATGCTATTGATTTTGAAATAAAATACTATACATTTTTTTGGATAAATTATATTTTATATTTATGATTTATAAAACTGAAGTATTAATATTTACATAAAAGAATATAACATATTTACATATCATATTAACTTATTTACATTTTCAATTATTTATATATAATTATTTATATGTTAATTTAATTATATTATCTTACTTAGATATTAAATTGTTAGCATATTTTCATATTAATTTATTTAAATATTAACTTATTAATATCACTATTAATATATTCAGCTGTACTACAGAAAGGTGTTGTTTTCGAACCAAAATTTTGAAAATCATTTTCTATAAAAGAATAAAATATTTTAATAAATGCACGATTTAAATTCCCTGTTTCACTTATACCTTCTTTTTTAAACGATAAAAATTCCTCTTTTTTCTTTTTCACCAAATATTTATAATGTCTTACAGTATCGTCTATATAACACAAAACAAAAATTATAATTATCATTTTAAATATATTTACTTAATTTTGCATATACTTACAGTTAGTTTATTTTAAATTTAGAAATTATATTTTATTTATATTTTTGATTTTATTAGGATTTTAAAAATTAAAAATCGTTCACTGCACGCACTTCACTAAAATCAAAAGCAGACTAAATGTATACAATGTAGGCAAAACAAGAAATTCTTAATACTCTCATATGCTTTTCTTCTTCATTCTTTTATAATTTCAACCCCGAAATTGCCTGAGTCGAACACAAATGTCGAAAACAAAGAAAAATAAAAACGAAGAGCTATTACCTCGTCGCTTACTTTTTCAGCGCTGGCATAATGGTGCCGCTGGGTAAGCAACTACCAACACACACACACAAACACATGGACGTATCTAAAAGGTAAGCGTATGCGCATGTATCGAATGTATCTGAGCGATACATACGTACCTACGTACCTATGTACATATGTTTGAGTGCGGTTTTAAGTTAAACGAGTGCGTTGTGCTGCACATAATGTATTCCCATTGTTTCGTTGCTTTAACATTCTAAATGGAACGAATGACTTTGTCCGTAGTAATTTATGACCACATCCCAAATCCAATCCTATGTCATTGTGGCTTTAAGTTAAGTTATTTTTACATATATTTCAGTACTGTTGCGGTGTGCTTGCTTTAGATGCTTTATAGATGGTTTATAATTCAAGTTTTGTACAAAGATACTCGGTGCGATGTGGTTTTCAGTTTTCGGTTACCCTTTTCCCGTAACTGCAACGCTTTAACGCTTTAACGCTTTACTAAGCCAACAGTACGTATGTTATCTGTGCCGTGCATCAACACGGATGGCATGGACTCGTATAACGTTGATACGTTCGGTATTAACCACAGGTTTAGATGAGGCAATATATAAAAGTGATTTTAATTTAAAAATACCGAGCTTTATTATAACTAAATAACTTGTTTTCCCTCGTTATTTCATAGAAAATTTCTCACTTAGCAGATATCAGATACCAGATAATCGATAGTCTATAGTTGTTAGTTGTCGTTGGTCGATAGTCGATAGTCTGTCTCTCTTCATGGCAAATTAAGCTGAATTAATGCATGCAAATGTTTATTGAACACATTTTCGTTTGTGTTATAATTTAAATTGACTGCCCAACAAAAGAATTATTAAGCGCTATTCAATTTTACAAACATTAAATTCAATCCGAAATGCAAATACTCAAATGTTTTCTTAATTATGTGTTAATTTAGTTTCGATTTGCTCGCTTATCGCTCAGATACATACGCGCCTTATTTGCGTATTCGCTTATGCGTATCTTTGTATCTGTGTGTATCTCAGCATCTCAGCATCTCACATGTTAATTTCACCTCAGCATCTTAGCCGCTTTAATTTATAAACACCATTAATTGCCACATAAATTTATTTTATTTTAACAAATGCTTTTATTCAAATTTCGCTTTTATTGTAGACTTCCGCGTATCTTAAATGCACATTTGTGCGTGTGAGTATCTTTCGGAGTGTGTGTGTCTTCAATGTATCTGAAGTGTATGTAAATGTATTTCCGACTGCATTTGTATATAATTTTTCAAAAACTTCATATAAAATTCATTGTTTTATTTATACAAATAATCGAAGTATTCAAATAATTATTAATAAAATACATTTACCAATAAAAACAAAACGTACGATGCCTTTAAGCGTTTTTATTTGGGGCCAAACTGCGAATTGAATCATTTTTATGTAGTCAATTTTGGGTATATGAAGCCACTCGAAATTCGAATTCGTGCCGTGCTGACATATTTATTGATCGTAAAATTTTTAAGGCGACAACAGAAACATTTTTACGCTTCAAAGGATAGGGATATCAGTCAGTTATTATTGCCAAAAGCCAAAAAAAAAAAACAAAAAATACAAAATGGCGATCACACTAAAATTCTGCGATAAAAAATATTACTAAGTTGTATCTTTGAGATACATTGGATGTGTTGGTATACACAGACTTATATCTATTTCTCAATCCACAGCAACTCATCCAAAGTAGACCTTGAAAGCTACACTCTACTCTGCTTCTGTGAAATGTCCATATCCTTTCACAATTTCTATTGTTTTTCTTTCATTTTTGTTATTATTTGTTTTTTCTTATTAGCACATTTTTCTTTTCTTTTTTTTTTTTGCAATTTTTTCTTTCCTATTTTATTTGCTTATATTATGTCAATATTTTATTCTCTTGCCCGTCTATTGGTAATTTGAAACGAGTATTTGCTTTCTGAAGTTTCCTTCTGTGCCAGCACACGCACGCAGCAATTGTTTCCGACGCCATATTGATTTATTAGACCCAAACCCATTGGATTTCGGAATAAATTCATTCCACTTTCGTTAGAGCAGAACTAGAGCAATTTCCTCTCCTTACCAAATTCCGTGTGTAATTCCAGAATTTATTGACATTTGCCTTGGCATTCGCTACGGTTGATAAGTTTTGGTCTGCGTTGTCATTCGCAAGGTGGGCGTACCGAATCTAGTATTTAATTATTTATTTATATGGAAATTTATTTCATTCAGCAAACAAAATTATTTAAC
>NC_051847.1:168992945-168996763 GCF_002237135.1 Teleopsis dalmanni
AAAGCAATTCTTTCGTACCGCTTTGATCTAAATTGAGAATTCAGATTTAATCATCTTAGATGGAACCCCTCGTCTGGGTATCCTAACCCGGTTGTTAATTATAACTAATAGAAAAAAGAATGAGAATAAACGAGTTAGCGGTTTCCAACAGAGTCTTTGTATTGCTATTTAACATCAACTGAACAGAAGATACCGCTTCCTTTTACGTATGAAAACTAAAATGTCACCTTATGAGATATTCCTGATATCAGAAGAAAACAGAAATTCCCAGTATGGTAGCATTATCCTGCCCCACAACGAAACCGGATAGTCATAAAAAATGGACGCTTAGCATGTCCAATATTCTGTGGGACACCTCAATTGTTTGTTGAGGTCAATTCAAACTTCTTTCCCACTTTGAAGTACTTAAGAATTTATTATAAATTATTAGAAAATATTCACTAAGGTTTAAGGTCCACGCAAATAAATTTTTCAAAATCAATTTTAATCAATCTTCAGTTAAATGGATTTAAATAAATTTTTTGGTAAACTTCTTCCAATCCAAATTGAAAAATTTATTTATGAGCAAAGAAAACAATTTCTGTAATTTTCGTATATATTTCAATGCTATTTTACATTCCTAACATAATTTAAAAAATAAGAGCAATTTGCAATAATTCTCAGTTAGGAAAACCAAGAAAAGCTAAGACAAAGGATCTGCGGTATTTCACAATAAATTTACAATATTTTAGAGAAAAATTTAAATTTATTTTAACGTAAACAACGGAATTTCTCTGACTCCGAAAAACTCTGGGAAGGATTTGTTTGCTTATCGAGTGAGGCGGTAGGATTGTCTGGAAATGGAAGGAGCTGCTACGTTTTCTGAAATATTTTATGCACACCCAAGGAAGCAATAACAATAAAAGTGAAAAATGTTCGTTTGTTGTTTGAATTTCATTAAAAGTGCGGGAAAATTGTATTTTCCTTGTGTTCTGATATTATTTTTCATGAGATTTAGTCAACAGAAACGCACAAAAATTAAATTGATAGCCCACCTCGAGGAACCGAAAAGGATGTCATTTGCTTTTGCAATATTAAATAGCGAAAAAGTTGGAAAGTCTTTTTTAAAGCATAGTGACTCCATTTTAAATTTAATGCTTAAATAGTAGAGAGGTTTACCCAAAGGGTACTCCGTTAAAAAGTGTGTTTTTATAATATATATATATAGTCGTATATATCGATTTCTCCAACACGCCGATTTAATAAAAAATTTTAGTAGAGTGTCTTTTCTGTGAAACTTATTCTATTGCTTTATGTATTCAATGTATATGTTGATACACATACATTCTTTAAAATATATATGTTTCCATACCTCGAGTCATCTTACATTGCTAGATATCGAGTGTTAAAGTAAGTTTTTATAAAGATTTTAATAACTAAAACTGAATACTACATTTAAAGGGGAGAAAAAAACAGCACAAGCTAGATGGCGCTTCTGGGTGTTGGTGAAATCCATATAAGAATTTCTAAATTTTAAGCCTGATGCCATGATATCGAATCTACATAAATATATAGCGTTGTAGTGAAAATGGTTGAAAGCACTTGTGTTTAATTCGTTGTTAAGGAATATCCAGCAAGTCGAAATCATGGCATATAGAAATAATTTAGTATGACTAGTAGTATGTCAGGCATAGTAAATAGGGTAATCACCGGTAAATGCGATAATAAAGTGAAAGTCTGTGTTCAGATTTCAAGCTAAAAGAAAATAGATTAAAATGCAATCGTGAAAGAGATCCTTCCCGAAAAACTGGTTCTTGATGAGATGATGGGAGTGACTTTCGCGTAGGGCAATGTTTTAGTCCTCATACTGCATATGAGTATGTTAGTCAGTCGGGCACAACATTTAGACGAGTCGGGTTGACGATGCATAAAGCATTACACCAACGTTGATATTTTTAAGTCCTAACTAATGAAGTACCACCGTACTTATTAGCTACTTAAGTACTTATTATTAAGTACTTATAATTAAAAACAGTTATAATATACCTAAATAAGAGGTCTAAATTTGTTGAATAATATATGGTGTACTTTGTATCCTGAAATTCATTTAGGTCTCTACATATATGGACTTGGGCAACATAAAGTCAATGATTGTAAAAAAATTTCCTGTAAATAAGATATCCATATTTTTTAATAAAATTTATACTATATTCAGAGTTTTAGTATTGCAACTGAGATCAGACTATCCTTGCTATTACTTATTAAGTCGACCACTAAAAACTTTTAGCGGCTTTATAAGATAGACGTTCGAAAACAAAGTCTCATAATAAAACATTTCTTTTATGAAAACACTTTTCTTTTGAAAACTTGTATTGTCGCTCCAAAGAAACTCCATGATTAAATTCATATCATTTTATAGAAGATACTATCCATGGCATTATTTGACTAATTTTTTATTAATATCAACAACTTATAAGAAAGACAGCGTTTGTAATTTCATCCATTTTTGTTTTGCCAAGCTGTCATTTGCTTTGTGTGAAGAGAATATTTTTAATATTTTTGAATAATAAACTTATAAAAAAGTATTTTTACAATTTATGACAAATACTAACGATTTTCATTTTAAAATAAAACTATTTTTAGACCGATTCGAATAGCAAAGAAAGGCAAAGACAAAAATTTTTTATTTAATTTATTGAAATTTGGCTGACCATACAACGCTGTTTCTGAGTATTGAACAAGTACTCTTCATCAGTGTCTTGGAATAATCGAATTTTTATTTAATTAGTTTATAGTCCGTATACAATTTGTTTGGACTGCAAGTGCCAGGCTTAGAACTCGTGCCTGTCAAATTAGAAGCGATGACTAATCGTGTTTATCCACAAGAAGCCAAGGCTGCACAAACTTTCAATGCTCAAGTTCCAGGTTTTATTGTCACTTATTTTTATTTAATTAGTGACAACAACCAACGCACTTGCCGTGCTTTTTAAATAAGAACGAGCTTATAAACTTCAGCTTTATTTTTAGAAACACAAGTTCAGCGAATTGAAAGTTTAACTTTTGGGTTTTGCCTATTTCTTTATTTCTTTTCAAAGCTACTCTTTTTGTAGAGACATTTTGTAATGCATATTGTTTTACTTACTATATGTAAAGCGACCATTTTGGTGCTTTTTACAAAGAAGCTATGCTATGTTATTCTACAAATCCGCTTTCGCGGTTAGGAAAAGTTGAACAATATTATATTTTAACATATTGTTCTTTACTTTTCACAAGCCTAATATTTGAATAAAGTATTAGTGTTGCTATAAAGCTACGCTTTCTTTGTATGGTGACAAAGAAGCTTTATTAAAATTTAGAGAGTTTTCGAATAACAAAGAAAGAAATAAAGGACAAACACAAAAATTTATTTTTAATTTTATTGAAGTTTGGCTGACCACACAACGCTGTTTCGAGTATTGCCAAGTACTCTTCATCAGTGGTCTTTGGGAATAATCGAATATTATTTAATTAGTTTATAGTCCGTATACAATTTGTTTGGACTGCAAGTGCCAGGCTTAGAACTCGTGCCTGTCAAATTAGAAGCGATGACTAATCGTGTTTATCCACAAGAAGCCAAGGCTGCACAAACTTTCAATGCTCAAGTTCCAGGTTTTATTGTCACTTATTTTTATTTAATTAGTGACAACAACCAACGCACTTGCCGTGCTTTTTAAATTAGAACGAGCTTATAAACTACAGCTTTATTTTTGGAAACACAAGTTCAACGAATTGAAAGTTTAACTTTTGGGTTTTGCCTATTTCTTTATTTCTTTTCAAAGCTACTCTTTTTGTAGAGACAT
>NC_051847.1:168996863-169014423 GCF_002237135.1 Teleopsis dalmanni
TATAAAATAGCTTTACTTAATAACTTAGATTTACCAAATTTTGAAGCACATATTTTTTCTCGATTATGAACTATGAATTATCACTATTGGTATTATATCTAATTCTATCATTTTATTTAATTCTATCATGAAGATTTAGAGTCCTAAAAATGTCTGGGTTTGATTTGTTGTTGTAGTGACACATCAATACGTATTCCGGCACTTCCTTTAAATAGCTGTTATTTGGCATTTTTCTAACATATTCCTCGTCAGAAACCTAAAGTGATACAAACTTTTGTCCATACTGATGACCGACACTCTATCACTGACAACTCCATGAACTTTGACATTACCACTATTATGTGTAATATGTAATTAGATTATGTGTCGATTGTCCATTGAATAAATTTCCACCAGTACCAATTAAAGTTATGTGTTTAGTATAACTTCTTCCGTAGTAAGCAGCAAGGTCTACCCATACCTCTGCTAATTTTTGGGTCGCAGCACCCGCTGTGAAAGGCAATATTATCATAACAGTCCAGTTGTTTTCTTAATTTACTTAGTCTAGTTAAGTATTTGTGTGTATATATATATTTGCTACGCATTATTTTAAGTATCCGTAACCAAAATTTCAGATTGTTGTAGACCTGACTCCTTATACAGATCATTGTATTTACAGTTAATTTTCTAGTGAAGTTGCTTATCAAAATTGAGAATAATCTATTTCATATTTCTAATCCCGAATAAGAATTTTATTAGAATTATTATTATTTTATTATACTTATCAAATTTGTTTGTATATCTAAAGGCAATGTCCAAATCAAAATTTTATAATCAAAAATTTTGCAATATTTTCGTAACCTTTATTTGCTTAAAATATGTATACGATCGCTCTTGTATTAATCGATCTGATAAGTACATCAGATAACCTGAATATTATAAAAATATTTTAAAGACTACACAATAACAGGGCCTGTTAAAACATGATCACCCTATTTTAAGAAATAATGTATATAAATCCAGTCTCCATTTGCTTTCCAGATATGTATTGCTATTCTAGTAATTATTTCGTATATTACTGAAAGATTATATGGACATTATATACTGTGTTTACGACATAAAATGCGTAAGTCGTTTAAGTGCAGTACACGTAGTCGCTTTTGCATTAATTCAGCAGATCTTAGTATGCATTTCCAATATTCATTACACGGAGACTCTAATGAGTTTTGATACGGTTAAAGAATGTGTTTATATGTGCGTGTTAACATAAATCGATTTGAATTAACATGGCTCAAGGTATCGTGTCAAGGATATAGGTTTTCACTAAGTTAATTTCAAGTGAACATATAAATACCTAAATATCTATATATGTATACAGAAATATGTATTTATAGAATTGTCTGTCAAACATTATGTTAATATTTTTCAAGCCAATTCTCTTCTGAGATATAACTTCTACATCCAAATTCAATAGATAATTCAAGATTTATGCAAAAATCTTTTTCCATATTTTTAACTTACCATTTTAAAATATTCAACTTCATAACCGAAAAGGATAATTTATTATTTTCCTTACCAAATACGAATTGAAGTTGTCACTTGGCACAACCATAAATCATATTGAAATTTGCAACAAAAATAATATCATATGTGATGCTATTATTATTATTATTGTTGTTGTTATTGTATGTCTTGTTGGTCCTGGTTTCACAATGAATCACGTTAGCATAAAGCGTCCTGTTACCAAAATGAGTGCAACAAACTGTGATTAATAGCGTCGCAACAAGCTGACAAATTTTCATGAATTTTTTATTAAACTGCAAAAAACTCATTCGTCCTTTTTTAGAAATCAATTCAATTTTTTTAAATTAAAAAAGCCCGATTACTTATCTGAGCCAAAATATGTACAAATAAATGCAGGAATTATCTGTGCTGGCAGGAGCAGAGGAGAGGAGAGGAGAGGAGAGGAGAGTGTGTAATTTGGCAAACACATGTACACGTTTGCCTGCTTACAATTGCACTGCATGTGTGTATTTCCGCTTCCTTTTTTAAGTTTAAGTTTTATTGTGTTTTTTCGTCATTTCTGAACCGGAAAGCTTTAGTGCACAGCTCTGACTTAACTTGTTGATTTATGGCTTTCACGTACTACTATGTCGTGTTGCTTTAGTTTGCCAGTGTCCTTGGCAAGTGGGGAAGTCGTACTTGTGCATTATCTCCAGACATGTAAGACATGTCTAAGGCTCTCTCGGAACCTTTGTTGAAATTCTTTCCTACGCTGTTGTTTGGTTTGTTGAACTTTATTTCGGTGTCCTTGCAAATGGCAAGGATGAAACAAAATTTGAGGGCATTTAGTGGCTGCGTTGTTAACACTGGCAGAAGCGCAATAATATCCTTGTTAACATATTTTTCAGTACAAATTCATTTGTTGTGCATTGTGAAGCGAGCGGAAATGAAAAGCGTGTGACATTTTTTCGTTTTAAGTTTTCAATTTTATTTATTACTTCTGTGATATATTTTTTTGGAACCAAAAATAAATAAATAAATTAAATGAGGAGAACTTAGAATCAATTCATTTTTTCTTATAATTTTAAACGCGCACTGTGATGTTCTATTCCTAGTGGATTATGGTTTTGCGTAGTATTATTGAAAAAATTTGAACCATATTTACTTGGGACTTAAGATACTTCTTCAACTGACTATCATGTACGGGTACTTGTTGTAATTTATTATATGTATTTATTAATAGTTTGCCTGAAATTATAAATATCATAAAAATTTCTTTTCAGCCTTTTCCTTTCACCAAAGCATGACAGCTTAAATTGGTAAGTGTTTTTTTTTATTCTTATAATAAATTTATTAAAATATAAATATAACATATTTAATATATACTTAAAAAATTCGGTAAATTATAGTCTCTATTATATTTTTTTTTTTTCAAATATTTATATTAACTGTTATTTATTATCATTATAATTGATGATGTTATTAATTGTGATATTGCTATATTTTTCAAGATCACTTCACGAGATGTGTATTTTAATGACCAACTTTATTTCCCAATTATCAACTCTTAAATCTAATACAACATATATATAAAGCTTTTTAAGAGAATAAGATAAGTAAAATAAGTGAAAGTAAAGAGTCATTCTTTAACAGTTCCTAAGTTACTTATAATAGTTATACTCGTAATACATACTTATAACAGACATATATTCTGGTTTAATATTTGATTATAATAATAATATAACCGGTGTTATATATATAACACTGGTTAATATTGTATAACCGGTGTTATATATAACTGCAGTAAAAATGTGGATATCCCTCATAAGTTTGTTCGGCTACTTATTGGTTTCAGAATTTGCGTTGACTCGTTAAATTCACTGATTTCAGCATTTTTATACTAATGATGTAAATCCTGCAGTTTCACCAATAATAATTATTACGAGAGTCCAAGAAGCGATGACTAATAAACACGATTAGTCATCGCTTCTAATTTGACAGGCACGAGTTCTAAGCCTGGCACTTGCAGTCCAAACAAATTATATACGGACTATAAACTAATTAAATAAAAATTCGATTATTTCCAAAGACCACTGATGAAGAGTACTTGGCAATGCTCGAAACAGCGTTGTATGGTCAGCCAAATTTCAATAAATTAAATAAAAAATTTTTGTCTTTGCCTTTCTTTGCTATTCGAATCGGTCTAACTTTTAAATAGTTTCTTTCGTCATAAAAAAGACACGCCATTATCGGCAAGAAAAAATTTACCTTAAAACTATTTTTTTTATAATTTTGTCTTAAGTAAATATTTTCCAACAATGTTTCTTGTGCTGCCATCTGCTGTGTACTAGCACACACGAGTAATATGTGTGTATCGCTGGTTTAAAACTTTAATAATTAATAAATTAGACAGGGTGAAGTTCAGATTATCTTTTTTTACCACATTCAGTATGTTAATTTTATTAGGAAAATTTTCATCCGTACTGTACATGTGTGCTTATCAGAATCCATGATTGCACACTTTACTAATCGAAATATTTTCTTGTACGCATTTTCAGTGCTGCAAAAAGCAAAAACAAATTATTGAAATTTAATCTTACAATTTTTTTATAAATTAAGAGTTTTGTAAAAATAAAATTTTATAGCTTATGCATTTAAGTAATATATAAATATAAAAAAATTAAAATTTAAAAAATTATTATATATTCAATAAACGAAATAAATAAATAAAATTATTGAATACAATAGAAATAAAAATATAAAATACATAAATAAATTTATTATTTAAAAGAAAAAAATATAATAAACAGATAAAAGATACATATTTATTTTTTTTTAAATTAAAAAAAGTATTTATAAATAAATATTAAATCAAAAAAGTAGTATTTATATGCTTTCTTTAATGGAATATTACGTATATGAAAATACTTTTAAAAAACGATTGCCAGTTAAGTTTTAAAATGTTTTTTAAAAAAATGATATTTATGACACAAAAATTTTATTTCATACAACATAAAATTTTATTTATATATTTTTTTCTTATTTATTAGCATAGACTTTAAAAGTAATAATTTATAAAAAAAAGATCCAGTGAGTACTTTAAAGTGAATATTTCTTCATTCCATAAGTGTAATTGAAAAACGATTGTAAGATAATATTTTATATAATTTTAATATTAGATTTACATTCATACGTACACATACAAATATACCAATTAATGAAAAATATAATAATACACTATAAGTTTGCTAAATACGGAAAATAATATAACTGCTGTTCGGAAATATATAATGTATATTAAAATTAAAATATTTTTGAATTATTACTTTATTTATTCACGTCATTCAAATATACTTAGCAGAATTGCAAGAATATATTAAAAGTCAGAGAAACTTAGTAAGATGTATACATATTTAGCAACTTTATCCATTATATCTCTTTAGGGGTCTTAACATATAGGTCGGTTATAGCACATTTGTAAGAGAAAATGCTGTAATCCTCAGTAAATTTGTAATAATCTGGTCTAAGATACTACTTGGATATTTCGGATCATTTTTAGACTATTTGATTATCTCTGCATTGGTTCCCACTGTCAAGAACTTGCGCGGTCTTTTTTTATGTATGCAGTTACATATTCAATTTATTCAGTTAAATTGACGTGTAGTGAGAAGAATGGGCAAAATCGTTTACAGTTGGAAATTTACATTCCACCCCTGTCTAATTATGAAGTAAGCCAGTTAATACATTTATGCAGATATTCTTTAAATTAGTTTAAATATATTTAAATATTTTATCTGCCCTGTCTGTGCAAAGACAATCATCAGACATATAGGCACTAGATGGCGTGCATACTTTTTTTCTATCATTTTGTAATATTTGCAAGTTTAAATCTTCATATTTCTAATAGTAAAGTATATTGAAATAAAACATATTGAAAACTCAGCTAACAATAATAGGTAGATAGGTAGGTAGGAGTGGTGGCTTTATTTCTAAAAAGCCTTGAGCTCAAATAATGGCTCATTGTGGTACCATATGAATAGCATTGATAGATTTTTTATCTACTTCTAGCTAAAGAAGGGCACTGAATCATGAGGTGGTGTACAATTTCCTCCTCATCCTCACAATCTCGACAAAAGTCATTGTAGGGTAGACTCAGTCTCATAGAATGCATTCTTATTTCGCAATATCCAATCAGCACAGATACCGTGGTGCTAATCAGGTTCCATCTTAGTTGAAGCAGCTGACTAGTTCGTTTCTTGTCTAAATTAGACCAAGTCAACCTAGATATCTGACAACAGTGTGCTCTACTAAAATCCGCTTTTATAGCGTCATCCCCTGGAAGTTTGAATCATGTCTTAAAAAAATATAAGCAATTGGAAAAAAAAGGATAATAAAAAAAGTTGAGGTGGCACCTAACCCTTTCTCTTTCTCTTCCCAAATCTTGGAAGCTCCTGGTCTAGTGTTTCTCTCGTCAGCGAGGTCGAATAATTGTTAGATTATGCGATTAAAATGTGATTATCATTTGATAAGCGGCTAGTAGTTAATGCTCTGTACGTATGTGCTTTTGTAGTATTAAGAAGAACCACGACTTTAGTTCAACGATTACCCTGTTTTAGTTCCATTTGTTCCTACGCGACCGCTTATTCATTAAAGTCTCTCTTAGTTTACCAAAATTTTCGACAGAAAAATATTTCCTAGTCAATTCAGTTTGACTATGTATTTTTGTAGAGTTTTTTAAAGTTAAACTAATTGATCACTGAACAAATTGATCACTTATTCCACAAATCTTCTTATATATACTTTACATTAACAAAAATGTATATATGTCATATAATAGCAAAAGACACGTCTACATTTTGTTGGTTGTTTTCAATCCATACGTTCGGTCATGAGGACTTCAAATTTTATATTAAAGCGAATTCAAAGTTAATGTAGTTCTTCTTACAGCTAATCTTAACGTTTGTCAAGAACCAGTCTACAGACAGAATTTTGACTATAATTGGTAATGATTTTCTCAAATAGAATTACCTGGGTAAAGGAAATATCTATTAAAACTTCTGCAAAACGAAACCTAAAAATTTTTTATATATACTTATAATTTTTATATCTATGTATTTTATTATATATACAGATATATATATATATGTGTTGTTATTGAGCCTTATCTGCGTTAGTGCATCTGGGCACTTTTACTTTATGATGGCTGAGGGGCTTCTGCAGAGTCCCACCCATCTCACTGTCTAATTTGAGTATTCCTCATATTCTTCGTGATTATTCAATGATTGATCTAAGATCTGCGTACCAACCCGTGCGGTTAGTGATTACTCTGAGATTAGATAGTGTTAAGTAGGGCATCCTGTGCTATATATTACAAATTATTCAAATGATATAGTTTTGAGTTTAAAATAGGACTATAACTAAATTCCCCTAAAATATCGCTTTGACTATTTTCATTGAACTGAAGATAGTCGAGAATGTGATTTTAAGTATTGGCATTATCATACGAATACCTGTATCTGATGAAATTATACAGATTAATTATTGGTCTCTGCACGACACACAATTAAAAATTTAAAAATTCTACATATTTTACTATTTGTGTATTATTAATTAATTATTTGTATTGCTTTGAACATTTTAATAATAATAATTATTAATAAATTCAATTTTAGTATTGTGTTTTTATGACTGCGATGAAGCTCACATTTGCATCTCAAATGTTCTTCAAACGAGCAATGAATGTAATTTATTGTACTGTTCCCCCGTTGTTCTGAAGAGAATAACAACTCAATTAACATTTTGACTTTAAACGGAATTGCGGATATGCAAACTGGTCTGATCTCCACAGAAGAAAGTCGCGCCAACAAAAAAAAACCCAATATTAAGTCGACTGTACTGAAGTCTATGACGAAGAGATTGTTCATCATATTATAGATCTTCTAACGTTGTGAACTTAATTAAAATTCAATTTTAAGCCAGCAATTACAGCTTTTGAGTAAAAACTATAAAAATTATAAAAACTTCAAGATGTGGCTTACTTTTCAAAATTGCTTACCTAATACTTGTCTTCCATTTCACGCTGAATCAAAAGCAGCCTCAGTCGCGGATGCCGGGCGACTAACAATGGCGAGTATGGACCGCAATAAATTTTATGGCTTTTTAATAGAGCCTCGTTTGCATTAAATCATCGATTTTCTCTGTAAATTCCTAGAGATTTATTCGAGTGGTCATTAGAAGCAACATCAAAAGACTCCCTACGTAGCCGATTTGGTTGCGTGATGTGGCATAAACTCCGTTGAAATATGAATCAAATCGATTTGCAAATTATGCTCGTAATTCGGTTAAATCGCTTAATTTCAGTCATAAAGATTTGCCAGCAGAAACAACAACAACTAGACAAGAGTATGAGTCTACAGAAAAGAGTATGAAAAAATGAAGAAATGAAGTCCATAAAAATGTAAAACGACTGCAAATTCAATTTGGTTCGAAGCCGGTTAGGCAACAAAAATGCAAAACTCGTATTCGAGAATTTGCCAGGGGAAGACTCGAGGCGACGCAGCTCGGCTTCAGAAATTTATTTCTAGTTTTGTTTATATTTTTTCTAGATTTTTTTCTCATTTCTCGGATGACGACAGTTGTAATGACACAATTACCATTTTAATAAACATCAAAGTTATTTTATTTAACGTTGCCAACGTCGCAGACGGAAAAGCACGAGGAAAACCAGAAGCACAAATAATGCACAGCACAGCACAGCTCAGCACAGCACAGGAAAGTCAGAAAATCATAAGGAGAAGCTTCGATTTGGATTTGCTAGATATTTTCTGCACTCTTGGATGAGATTGAATAAGAAGGAGGTAAGGTATTCTAAGTGCTTCGTCTTTTTTTTTTCTTTTTTTCAAAGAATTGTGTGAATTCGTATACTTCAATCATTGCAACGTTTTTGCCTGTTCACATGTGGAGCGAAGTGACTTTCTTAGAAACATGCGTAGAGTATAGGAATTATAGATGGCTTCATGTGAAATACTTCAACGTTAATGATTTCATTAAGCATTTGTATCTGCATTTTATTGCAATTACTTTAAATTAAATTGTTGATATTTCTTTAGCCTAACTTGTTTAATATTATATTTATGATATGATGGATTCTTACGTGTGATCAGCTTAATAGTCTCTTAACGTAAGTTACTGTTGATAATTATACATTTAAGGTATTTAAATAATATCTACTAGTATCCATTGCTTGAGATTTCTTTTTCTTTGTCTTCCTCTTCTTTAACTTATTACTCCTTTAGGATCTAAGCCTACTGTACGATAGTCTCATACTGACGTTCAGTAACTAACGTCTCTCTGTGGTTAATTTAGTCACTTCTCTAATTCCAATTCTGCGTGATCAGTTTTGTTCCTTAGTGACAGCTTCATATTTTAATGGGTGTTTTCTTCCTCGACTTTGTAGTCTTTTAAGAACCTAAGCTCGCTGTACGATAGTTTCATATGTTCATTAATATTTTGTTATTTTTTCTAGTTACTGACGTCTTTTCTCTATGGTTAATTTGTCACTTCTCTTATCCCAATTTAGTATAGTCAACTTTTTCTACTTCACATATTTCTAAGTTTTTGAGTTTTCTTTCCGATTATTAACGTCTATTTTCTGTAAGTCATTTTTCACTTCGTTTATCAAAATTCCGAGTGGAAAACCTGTCCTGTATAAAAGCTCTGTAACTTTGTGGATTTTTTTGGACTTACGGACTTCTTCTGTTCAAGTACTGCGTGTTTATCTTCTTCATCTGTTTCCACTTATGTGTTATTAATATATTATAACTAGTAAATGTATACAGTAAATACTCTATTTAGATCTCTTTTTAAACTAGAATAATTTTTTTATTTTTGTTATAGAAATTTTTACAATATACTTTAGAAAATTTCTAGAAAAAAAATTATTTTAATGGCTAACATCAAGTTGTAATTCCTAATATACTTAACTAAAGAATTTTTTTTTCGCTATATTAAATAAAGCTAAGTTTTGTTTCAGTTTGATTTGCTGCTTTAAAGTGAATAAAACTGGAGAATATTATAAAAGATATATTAAAAATAGATCATAAAAATGTCAGAAAAATGCATTGAAGCTGTATATTACTCAGGTTTATAAGCCAAAAAATTGCTTTTAGTGCCGAAAACACCTAATGGTGTTGTGTATAATTAATTTGTGGATTTTAATATGTACATCTTTAGTTCTCCAAATGTTTGAAACTTATTTTAAAGCAGATTCTATTTTATTTATACCAACGAAAAAGATTACTGCTTATCAATTATCATTTCTTATCATACTTATATCAACTACCATATCATATCTGTACAAATATAGACAAAAAAATTTCTCACTACTTTTTAATTTGATCAGAGAACTTAGTTGTGCCAATATAGGCGCTGCACATCGCCTTAAAAATATTAAGTAACGTTTTTTAAACATTTTGGAAATTTTTATAAATGGGCTTTATAAATGCATTACATTTGTTGAAATTTTCTAAAAACATAGCTCATCCGATATATAATAAGTATCTTCCGTTATTTGGTGGGTAATTAAGTCAAATAAAATAACTTTCCAATAATATGAAATTTAGTAAAATTAATAATATTTTTATTTTTATATAGTGACTCTTACTACCTGTTGCCTGGTTTCGGCTTGTTCTCTAAACACAACTGATCCCTGTACATCTCTTCCACTCTTGTACACGCTAACTCCATTTGGCTGCGAGTAACCGTAATTTATTTACAAACATTTACATTTCCTTTATGACTTTTCCATCCACGTATCTTAAGTACGACTGACGCATAACTCCTCATTAGTCACCTTTACTACCACATTCTTGAGTATACTTGTAGTACTTTAAGTGGGACTGGCATATCATATCTATCCAGACATTTCTAATCCATAATTATTTTCACTTATGAAGTGTATCAAATGCGACTGACTGACCCATTAGTCTTCCCTAGATAAAAAACTTAATACACTCCTTCTTTGGTCCATTACACGAACTGCGGCTGATGCTATATTCTTCTTTAGATTAACATTCTCTGTGACTAATTTCTGCAATATCTCACATTAAGTGCGGTTACTGTTCTCTTGACCTGATCTCTCCATCAGCAGCATATAGTCCTTTTTCTACGTCTTTTAAGTTTGGCTGATACTACAAGCAGTTCTTTTTTTCGTTTTTGATTTTTGTAATAGGTTGAAAGTATCAACAGTGCGAGATTTTAAGCCTTTACGACTTAGCAGGCACCTTTAAGGAATGAGCGGAGAAGATTTTCACCGCAATGTGAAAACTTCATTCCAGTTATTAAAGGAGAGCGATGTGATCTAGAGGCTTCACTCTGAAAAATAATTTGGTTAATTTAAACAGATTTTAAATGAGCTGAAATTTCTCTAACAAAATGCTCAGGTCAATTTAACTAGTATGTGGCTAGAGCATTATATTCTAGGTGTTAATACCTAGAGGTCTAGTTTTAAATCTAGACGTTTTTCTTTGCAGAATCATGTTTTGCCTACAGAAAAACCAAAGTTAACAAAGTCTTCGCATAATATTAAAGTTGTGATAAAACTCATATTGGTTACGGTTCTTTTGTATGCGATAGTCGTTGCCAACTTGTAGACGACTAAATATTCTCCGAAGGACTAACATATCATTTATGCTCATCTAAATTTATTATCTTCGCTGAAATAAAATCATCATCTTGATATTCAGATGTCTGAGTTGGTGAATCAGCACCTTTACTCTATTTTATCTGTAGACAGTTTCAAGTCACACTAAATACGGGGATTTACGGGGCTTTATAAAATGATGGATCTTATTTATTACAAATAAATAAATAAAAAATAATTTTTTTTAATAAATAATTAATAAATTAACTAAATTTTGAGGTTACAAACAATAACTGTTATAATAATATATTAATTTTTTTTATTAAATATTTTGTTCACATAATTTGATTTGAGAAAATATACAAAAATTATTCAAAAAAATGTAATCAAAAATATATTTAAAAAAAAATTTTTTATCCATTTATGCTCTATTTTCCATATATTTATTTTCCTATTCAGTGTTGAATCCAAAGTGGGCCCAAAGCTTACATATAAATCTTTTGGCAATATAACATATAATGTCATCACACCACTTATAGCTTAGTACGCGGTTTTCGATTAATTTCTTGAATATATTTAGCAAGTCTCGATAATTATCAATCGAGATTTTGACCGCATCTAGCTTAGCAGCTAATTGTAAGATAAAACGATCATGACAGGAATTGCTTGCAAGACCAGGCAGATTTTTACATGGCATGAACACGACTTAACCACTTTCATAATAATTGACTAGATTAGCTAGATCAGATGATTTGTATTTTTGTAGTCGAAATTGTGGTACAACTGCTTTGTTTTTTAATGACTAATTCCCGGTCTTTGTTGTCATTGCCCGGTCTTAATAACATAATCTAATTAACAAATTAATAATAAATAAATCTAGAGAATTGTACCTAATAATTTATTGTAGTTATTTATATATAACACATATTATGGGTAATATATTTTTCTTAACTAATAGACTTCAGTGATAATTGCCGTGAACCCACAAAACCGTCATTTGCTTAAAGTTATAATGTTTATTTAATTTTATTTTATTCTTTTAATTATTTATTAATATATTCCTGCACGTTCATTCATATGAACTGCAAATAACGAATGTTTTAATAAATTTTTGAATGTAATTAAATATTTCAAAATAAATTAAAATAAAATGGTGCTTGTCTCATATAAATACGCTCCATATGGAAATGCTCCAAGAAGTATTTCATTATGAATTCTTGAGTTCTTGAGTTCTGTTAAATAATTTTGTTTGCTGAATGAAATAAATTTCCATATAAATAAATAATTAAATACTAGATTCGGTACGCCCACCTTGCGAATGACAACGCAGACCAAAACTTATCAACCGTAGCGAATGCCAAGGCAAATGTCAATAAATTCTGGAATTACACACGGAATTTGGTAAGGAGAGGAAATTGCTCTAGTTCTGCTCTAACGAAAGTGGAATGAATTTATTCCGAAATCCAATGGGTTTGGGTCTAATAAATCAATATGGCGTCGGAAACAATTGCTGCGTGCGTGTGCTGGCACAGAAGGAAACTTCAGAAAGCAAATACTCGTTTCAAATTACCAATAGACGGGCAAGAGAATAAAATATTGACATAATATAAGCAAATAAAATAGGAAAGAAAAAATTGCAAAAAAAAAAAAGAAAAGAAAAATGTGCTAATAAGAAAAAACAAATAATAACAAAAATGAAAGAATAACAATAGAAATTGTGAAAGGATATGGACATTTCACAGAAGTAGAGTGGAGTGTAGCTTTCAAGGTCTACTTTGGTTGAGTTGCTGTGGATTGAGGAATAGTGTATTCCAACACATCCAATGTATCTCAAAGATACAACTTAGTAATGTTTTTTATCGCAGAATTTTAGTGTGATCGCCATTTTGCATTTCTTTTTTTTTTGGCTTTTGGCAATAATAACTGACTGATATCCATATCCTTTGAAGCGTAAAAATGTTTCTGTTGTCGCCTTAAAAATTTTACGATCAATAAATATGTCAGCACGGCACGAATTCGAATTTCGAGTGGCTTCATATACCCAAAATTGACTACATAAAAATGATTCAATTCGCAGTTTGGCCCCAAATAAAAACGCTTAAAGGCATCGTACGTTTTGTTTTTATTGGTAAATGTATTTTATTAATAATTATTTGAATACTTCGATTATTTGTATAAATAAAACAATGAATTTTATATGAAGTTTTTGAAAAATTATATACAAATGCAGTCGGAAATACATTTACATACACTTAAGATACATTGAAGACACACTCACTCGAAAGATACTCACACGTACATTTGAGATACGCCGAAGTCTACAATAAAAGCGAAATTTGAATAAAAGCATTTGTTAAAATAAAATAAATTTATGTGGCAATTAATGGTGTTTATAAATTAAAGCGGCTAAGATGCTGAGGTGAAATTAACATGTGAGATGCTGAGATGCTGAGATACACACAGATACAAAGATACGCATAAGCGAATACGCAAATAAGGCGCGTATGTATCTGAGCGATAAGCGAGCAAATCGAAACTAAATTAACACATAATTAAGAAAACATTTGAGTATTTGCATTTCGGATTGAATTTAATGTTTGTAAAATTGAATAGCGCTTAATAATTCTTTTGTTGGGCAGTCAATTTAAATTATAACACAAACGAAAATGTGTTCAATAAACATTTGCATGCATTAATTCAGCTTAATTTGCCATGAAGAGAGACAGACTATCGACTATCGACCAACGACGACTAACAACTATAGACTATCGACTTTCTGGTATCTGATATCTGCTAAGTGAGAAATTTTCTATGAAATAACGAGAGAAAACAAGTTATTTAGTTATAGTAAAGCTCGGTATTTTTAAATTAAAATCACTTTTATATATTGCCTCATCTAAACCTGTGGTTAATACCGAACGTATCAACGTTATACGAGTCCATGCCATCCGTGTTGATGCACGGCACAGATAACATACGTACTGTTGGCTTAGTAAAGCGTTAAAGCGTTAAAGCGTTGCAGTTACGGGAAAAGGGTAACCGAAAACTGAAAACCACATCGCACCGAGTATCTTTGTACAAAACTTGAATTATAAACCATCTATAAAGCATCTAAAGCAAGCACACCGCAACAGTACTGAAATATATGTAAAAATAACTTAACTTAAAGCCACAATGACATAGGATTGGATTTGGGATGTGGTCATAAATTACTACGGACAAAGTCATTCGTTCCATTTAGAATGTTAAAGCAACGAAACAATGGGAATACATTATGTGCAGCACAACGCACTCGTTTAACTTAAAACCGCACTCAAACATATGTACGTAGGTACGTAGATACGTATGTATCGCTCAGATACATTCGATACATGCGCATACGCTTACCTTTTAGATATGTGCATCGGTGTGTGTATGTGTGTGTGTGTGTGTGTGGTAGTTGCTTATAAATAAACGCTTACTCTGCTGCTGTATTTAACGTACGTTTTTGATATCAATGGCACCAACGTATCTTCAAAATCAAAGTTTCATTTTGAATAAAAAGGCAAGATTTAAGAGGAAACGAACATGAAACAGATATTTACGAATAAAAGATATAAGACAGCACATAAAAAAGGCTACAAAAAAGATATATTGCAGCTCTTGGATCACACAGGTAACACAACGCAGACGGACGGACATACACGTATAAAATCAATAAAATAATGGCTGCGACGTTGAGTGGAGAGAACTTCATTCAGTGTTGCCACAACTTGAGTCTTGAATTCTTTTCTTTTTTGTATCTTTTAATGGTGGATATATTGAAATATTGATAGCGTTTCCAAATGAATAACATGTGTTCTTATGCACAAGTGTCCACAAACGAAAACGATGGGACATTAAGGAGATTATGAGGGAGAACTATAGATAAATTTAAGTTATTTGCCTTAAATAGGTACAAAATGCAATTATTTTGATTTTAGAGCAATTTAACGAATTATAACAAACTATAACTGCCACAGATACATCAGATACATTCGATACATCGAATAAAAAGAAGATGATGTAAGAATAAACTGAAGATCATTTAATATAAATAAGTAATATCTTTGAAATGGATATGGCGTAATGAATTAATTCTACTTATTATTATTGTTATCGTTTATTTTATGATAACACTATTATTATTATTTTTTAATTTTATTTATTTATTATATTTTATTTTATTTACTATCATATATCTTTAGTATAGCTACAGTATACATCAATTTACTTAATCTTATTTTATATCTTTGAATATATTGTGTACTATTGCTAACGCTTGCAAAAACTTTATATAATTTCAATATTATATAGTCTTTTTTATAATGAGTAAGCGGAATGCTGACCGTCGTCGGAATCTTGAGCCCGACTCCCTAACTTGTTAATATGTATAATACGGACTAAAGCACTCCCTCTTTGGGTAAACTTACACAATACGTTACAATTATATTATAATATATAATAATATAATATAAATAACATATAAATAAATATATTATATAAATAATAATATATGTATTATTTATAATATAATATAAAAAATATAAAATAAATAATAACACATAATGTAACATTTATAATAATTATAATATGATTATAATATGAAATATTATATTAGACATAAAAATTAATGATCCATAAATCAACAAATAATTTTTACATATTTTTTTTTAAGCCGGCACGTATCCTAGAAAAGATCGTGAGGGGCTAAAGGTTGAAGTTTGAAGATTTGAATTTGTTAATATATATCAAAGATATTAATTTTTCGGTAATAAAATATATCCTTATGTATTTAACTAATTTCATCAATGCGATAAAATTTTAAATTGTGTATACAGTAAAGGTACTTAATGTCTAGCAATAAAATTATTATTGCAAATCAAAAAGTAAGATTAAATATATCTTCATGATATCCACAGAGATCTGAGAGTCGATTCAGTCGAAAAATACATTAAAGATCGTTCCCTGAAACTGTTCAATATAATTGACAGTCACAATAATCCAACTCTCAGCATCCTAAAAATACAGCGAAATTTTATAAACACAGGCAGATACAAAGACATCAGATCCATCATATTATAAAGCCCCGTATTCAGTTATTTTTAGTGTGACTTAAAACTGTCCACAGGTAAAATAGAGTAAAGGTGCTGATTCACCAACTCAGACATCTGAGTATCAATATATCAATATACATGATTTTTGCTTTTTAACCAATAACCGCTAAGGTTTTTAAACTGTTGATATAGGATGTTGAAATACAATTGTGATTCAATCAATTACAACAACTAACGTCGGCAGATCATATTCTATAATGAAAAACAATAAATTCTGTTTGGCTGACTTCATTTTGCAAATCAGAAAGTAAGATTAAATATATTTTTTATTGAACTCCCAAGTTGAAATAGTTTTTACGATCATTAAAAACTTTTACTTATGTTTGGAATAATTTTAAATCAGTGGGATAATGCAGTTGATACATATTATTCATAGATCTTATATTAAAAAAAATTTATGAGTTTACTTATAAAATTGTTCAGTATATAACCCATAAGCCACTCTTAAATTTTGAGTAAAATAAGAAACTTATTTATTTTCTTCTACTATTAAAGGGTGAGACCTCTAAACACATTTTTTGCAACTATCCGGCTTTGATCAGGGCTTGATTGCTATTTCGGGAGTTTCTATCTTCATGATGAATTCATCAAAGTTAGGATGACATTATCAGCTTTCGTATTGACTTTGATTCAAAAGATGGAGTATCTTCTGATCAGTTAAGGACTGGAAGTAACACAAAAGACCAGACATTATCGCAGTATTTCGCTCAATGGGATCTCTAGCACCTTCTTTGTTTTCTATATACTTTTGTTGAAGGCACAAAAAATAAAACTAAGTAATTATAACCTCAACAGTCAGCGTTTTATAAACTAAACTATCATTTATAATATTATAAAATAAAATAAATAAAATAAAAAAATATAAAATAAAATAAAATAAATTGCTGTATTATTATTGTCATATTTTATAGTATTGTTACTTGTCGATATTTTTCCAATATACATATTGCTTGCTATTCATCCCGAAGGAATTTTTCGAGTTGCAATGGTTGAATAATTTCATTATCAACTTCTTCATAGAAGAGATCGGCAGAGGATCTTATATGCGAATTTTTATTATCAAGTCCTTGTATGCAACTATTCTCTAAATTCCAGTTTCTTTTGCACATAAGCCACATTTTAGTAGATCTGAACTATTGACATTATTAATCTAACTTCATGGAAGAGATCGATAGAGGATTCTTTATACGAATTTTATTATCAAGTCCTTGAATACATATATTTGCTAAATTCCAGTTTCTTCTCCATTGGAATCATTTTTTAGTGAATTCAGACTATCCATATTATTATTGTAAATGCATTA
>NC_051847.1:169014523-169019522 GCF_002237135.1 Teleopsis dalmanni
TATATTTTTGTTTTAGTACATTTCAAAAATTAATGATAGATTTTCTGAATTTCCATCGATTTTCTGATGGATTTGTTTGGCATATGTTTGAAGTTCATACCGTATATATTATATGAACTTGAGTATACATATGGATATTTGTGAACACTGAGTGCTTATATCACATACCTTCAGCTGATATATATTATTTGACTGCATTATAAATCTTTATAAATTATTATATATAATATTGAAATATTGTATTATTAGTATTATTAATTAATAATTATTAGTATATTAATATATTATAAATTATTATTAATAATAAATTACTATTATTTAAATATATATACTATCAATATATTTAATATATTACTAAATTATTTTTATTTGAGAAAGATTAAAACGAAAACACAGAATAAAAATTTCACACATGAAATAAAATTACATAAAATTAAAAAAAAAATAATTAAAAATATATAATATGTATAATTTTTTATGTAAAGCTTATTAATATAGTGGCAATATTAGCTTTACCTATGCATATCATACAACAAGAATTTCATGATGAGATTATATTATTCTCATCAGGTTAAATGATTTATTTTATTAATAACACAATTAGTAGTATATAATTCTCATCAGGTTAAGTCATTTTGTTATGTAAATACAACTATCAGTGATAAATCGAGCAAGTATTTTAATATAATTTGAATTATCATTTTCTCGAACCTTCAGTGTCAACATTAATGTCCATCAGTTTAAGTTTTATGTATGTAAAATATGCCCTAATTTTGTGGAGTTTATCGTGTAATATTATAAATACTTGTATGTAACAGATGTAATATAAATCTTGTATTATATATATGTGTATTATTATATAATGTATAATGCAATATATATATCATTATATAATGTGTAATACAATATATATATCATTATATAATGTGTAATACAATATATATATCATTATATATAAATTATATGTGAGGTATAATTTGTATCGATAAAAAGTTACCGTTTCCATTCTGTGTTCCCAATTTTACTCTATTAATTACCTATTAAAAATGTTCTAATATAAATTTTGAATAAGTTGCCTCTGCAATACAGTGCTGCCAACTTTTAGAAAAAAATTATTCTGGAAGCTTTTGTACCATATATATAAATATGTACTTCTATATATTCACACTTCTTACACAGATTATGTACAGGGTTGGGTATATGCTGAAACAATAAGACTGGTTCTAATTAAGGCTCGTTTTTTTTAGTTAAAAAAGTAAAAGGTGAAAGATTAATTCACTGCTACACTTCCAATTTCGAGTACATTCTTAATCAGTGTAAAACGAAAACACTTACTAAAACGTGAGGCTTCGGCGAGACTTTAATGAAAAATCCAAATTACAGACAAAAAACCAGATGAAGCATACACAATACAAGAAAGAAGAACCGAAGAAATTAATTCAAATCATGCCTGGAACTCTCGACCATGTTAAGCGCAAACCAGCTAAGCTACGCAAGTTGCTTACTCAACTCAATTTAGGGCAAAGTGCACTGCTACTCATGCCATAAGGAATGAAGACAAATGAAGACGAATAAAGTGGAATGATGAGAAGTGATGAGGAATGAAAGCATAATAGCTTGAATACAAAAACAACACGCCCCATTACAACGAAATTAATGACAAGTGTAGGAAGAAAAAATCAGTTTTATCAGCAGCATCAATTACGATAATGATTAGCAACATAAAAGTAGGCAAGAAAATAGGTCCACTCCACGTTGAGCACTACCCAGTGCTCTGCCATGTCAGAACCACTTAACTTTTAATACAAAAACAAAAAACTCCAACGAAACGGAAAACTAATTCTAAATCGTATTCGATTCAAGTGTGGCTGGAGTGGCTGGAGTGGAGAGGTAGTTGCTCGCATGGTTAACGTAGCCCACGTCGCTAAAAGCGATTTTGAACGCAAATGGGTGTGAGAGTAGTTGGTCTGCCACATAAAAGCCTACCTTTGCCGTAGTGATGCGAGTGGAGCAAGTGGCATGAGTGCGAAGTCGTATGCTTGATAGGATGCGAAGATAAGCGTTTGCCAATAAAATTGATTTCGCATTTCCTTCGTTGTGGAAAAAACGCCATAAAAACAAGCGCAACAATTTAACTTAAATGGGAAGTACGAGGACTCGTCCAACAATGCTGCGTTGCGTGGAGGTGCCCTGCCGTCGGTTGATGATATAATTTATTCTTGAAGGCTTTCGCCTCTTTTGAGAATTTATTTTATACTTTCACGAAATCTGCGTTTAGTGTTTTGTGACACAATGAAAACTTTTCCAATGTTTGCTGTGCTACTAACTCGAATTTCGTATTTATTTGCCTTGGAGTTTTCACAGAACAAAAAAAAACAAAAAAAAAGTAACAGAAAGAAACTTTATTTGTTTCTCTTTGGGGATTAGTTCTTTTGTGTGTTGTTGTCCCGAAATTTTATTTATCTTTGCATTTGATATGATGTGGAAACTGCTACTACGTTTTACTTCGCCCAGGGTACTTTTTAGTATCTTTTACTATATACCATACTATACTATACTATATACCATGTGCTTTTTATTCACATTTCATTTTAGTTAGTGGGTGAGTGCCTAAGTATCTGAGTATTTGTGTATCTGTGTGTGGCAGTATCTGTTTGTGTGACTGGGAAACGGTGAATCATTAAAATGATTGCCGTAAAATGCGCTGAAACTAAACGCCTATTTTGTTAAGGAAAAAACTTTCAAATTTTAAATTTAGTTTCCAATTACTTCAACGCTCGTCGACGTGAAGTCTAGGCAGATTTAGATAAATTTATGTTCATTCATTGTGATCCATTTCTAGTTCAAAGGTAAGGCAGTATTTTCTGAAATTTATTAACAAACGTGAGGAAAACATTTGCTGTGTGCCTTGGAGCCACCCGCTCGACCCACACAACAATAAAACTAGAAAGGAAAGGAAGGAATTTATTCCAAATTGACATTCTTTTCAAATTTATTATGCAGTTATTTTGAATAGTTCTTTATTTTATTATATTTTAAATATATTTAAAGCAAAAATAAACTTATTTTTAAAGTATGTGCACATATACCATAGAATATATCTACTTAAAACCAACTTTAGTTAAATAATAAAAACTTTCTATATCAGCTTTATGAGAGTTTTGTATATATGTTTGCATATATATGTATAGGAATAAGAATAAACAGGGTACTAGCTCCCAAAGGCGCGGAGCACTGCGAGCATGGTTGATCTTTTGTGCTCCACCAGATCCTAACTCTACAAAGACATTCTGCCTTCCGAATGAGAGCCAGAATGGCCTCAGCCGTTGAGGCCAGAATGTCATCTATGTATATACATGTAAATATATATACAAATC
Source organism: Teleopsis dalmanni (assembly GCF_002237135.1). Taxonomy (NCBI): domain Eukaryota; kingdom Metazoa; phylum Arthropoda; class Insecta; order Diptera; family Diopsidae; genus Teleopsis; species Teleopsis dalmanni. The sequence continues at coordinate 169,017,901 of NC_051847.1, forward strand.
TATTATATATATAAATAATAATTATATACATATTATACATCTTCAATAATTGTTCAATTAATTTAAAATTTAATAATAAATAAATAAATGATCAATAAATATAAATTCTAGTAATTATTATAAATTATTTTAAAGTCCATAGTTAATGGATATGTGACGATATCCGAAACCGATGTTTGGTTAAGAATTCATTTGATTAAAAACTAAAATATTTTTTAGATTAAAAATTTTTTCACTAATACCCCCTTTTGTTATTTTTATTCGTTTAACATAATTGGAGTAACATTACCAGAGATATGGGTACCCACATCATTTAATGACAAAGAATGTTTTAACATTTTATATGATCTAATCTTAAGTTAAATAGTTTTACAATAAGACCCTAAAGATATAATGTGCCTCCTTGTTGGGTTCAACGTAGTAAACCCACTTTACCGAGTCTTCAATCGACAATAGATACCCACTTAGGTAATTCGTTCGTTCAGGTATTAGTACCGAGTGAGCTCTCATTCTCTTTCCTATAAAACCTGTAAGTTCCATTAAAGTATTGAAGTATTGAATTGATTGATTATATATTAAAGTGAATAGTATTATGTTTACTTATAATATTTTTACATTATTTAAATATAATATTAAAATAAAAATGATAATCAAAAAGAATATAGTCGACATCAATATCATAAAAAACATTGCTGATATATGTATATATAAATGATATCTATATATATATAAATATAATAATGTATACTATATATATAATAGATATATATATATATAGTATAATATAATAAATGATATACATATGGTTATGTTGAACTGATTGGGTCTGAATAGTCACGTAAAGATAAGCAGGTTTGTACTGATACTAGTTGGATACACACTTAATAATATCGTAGATCAGTTAAATGTTTGTAAATGAGTTCGTTAGTTAACAATGGAAACCATTGCCCTCATTACCTGAATACTAGGTTTTCTGTCCCAAATTTGCATTTCAAGCATTTCAATCACTATTTCAAAGTTTTTCCATCACTATTGCGATCTTTTGATATGAAAATTTTGACATGATATCATACTCAAAGATTTCACACGATTCTGTGAAAAAAACGCACCTGACATATCACTTATTTTAGAAATATGGCGATTCCCGCGATTGTGATCTTCAGAACAGTCCGCTTTTTGTATGTGCATACATAGATACCACATGGCGGGTTTTGGCAATTCTTTAAAGAATATAGTTATTAGCTTCTCCTCTATAGCCACTATGCTTTCCACTTAACAAAAACTGTTAACTTGTGCTATAGTTTTTCATGAACTATTTCTACTTCTACTATTATTGGAAATATAGCTTCTTATTGCTTTATCTTTGGTTTTCTTTTTTCCCTAATATTCTAACAAAAATATTATTGGATACAACTTTTTTTAAAAACGATTTCTTTCCATTTAATATTAAATAGAGCTACGCTGTAATGCTAGTGATAAGTATAAGTGGATTATTATTTTTGGAATAAATTTCCATTTTATGGGAACGAAATTCAATTCATTCTCTTTACTTATCACAATTTTATATTACATAATTAAATTAAGTTAATTATAAATGTAAATATAAATTAAGTGACTAAAAC
>NC_051847.1:169019622-169022725 GCF_002237135.1 Teleopsis dalmanni
TCCGATCGTTCGGAATAAACGGAATAAAATCAGACATTAAATACATATTTTAAATTCTTTTTGATGAATAGCGATATTAAGAACAGTAAAGACTGTATTCCATCAAACACGATTGTTATTGTTTGCTTGTTAATTCCTTAGTTAAGGCAAAATGGATTAACAAAACAATGAAGAATTTAATTTTATTCAAAAATGAATAAAGATTCACACTCGTGTTCATACTGAAATGGAATGATATTCTGGTTTGTTCACATTTGACATGGATAAACGCTTGTTAACTTTTATAAACTTTTTACAAGCAAAAAATATTAATTGAAAATCAGAATTTTTAAATAGAAGAAAAAGATTTCTAAACTCAACTTCAATATTCTTTAATAGTCTTCATACCAATATTACCAAATTCAAATCAAGTTCTTGGCATATATTTATTGGAAATTTCATTGACTTAATAAAAAATATACTTTAACATAAAAGTAAAATTAAATCTTAAAGTTTTATACCAGAGTCATTTTTTTAAACTCACATTTTCCAAAAGATATAATATCTGATGACTGAAAGTTAGTTTTATCATGCAAAGCACGATCTTACAAAACATCGATGACCTTTCATAAAGTACTTCTATCAATAAGATAGGTCAACTGATTCCAAAAAAGAACTCAAAATAAATACATTGCAACCCTTTTTAACTCTAACTCTAGCGTTTGTACGTACACCGATTTGAAGTCAGATAAAGGTGAACAAACTGTATTGTTCTATAAACTAGGCTAAGTTCCTAATTTAGAAGATTGACAGCTCACTTAGGTCGATAAGAGGAGTAGCCTATTTTCTAGCTAAGGATGGATACCCTTCTTATGAGATGCTGTATAAGCACTATACAAAATCAAAGAAAATCAAGCAGTGTAAAAGTCTACTGAAGTCAATCGTTAACTGGTATCCAATGTCATTGATTTGTGTTTCAGGGCATTTTTGTATACTACGAATTTGTATACTAGGATAAATTTACTCTACTCAGTTTAGAAGTAACCCCAACAAAGGAATAAATATTCATTATAAGAAATAACAAAACACTTACTTCTCAAAAGCTAAGTCTTAGTAAGAGTGAGTTCCGCCAATATATAGATTTGCGAACTAATCAGTCTGACGGAGTTCCCAAATGTATACATTTTTCAATAATCATCTTCTTTATCAACAATGATTAAGATTATATACCTGAGTATATATTAACACAACTGTGCCTATAAGGTACTTCAACTAAAGAAGAAGCTATGTCGTCACTTACCCCAATTCAATAACCCATTCATTCCGTGGTTTTTTATGTGCAATTTTCCAACTTAGGTCTTAACATCGTGAGATTAAAATTATAGCGATGCGTAGTGTAGTACAAAGTGTACTTAGAATGGCTAATATCTTCAAAATCTATCATTTAATAGCTGGTCCTGGAGAACTATAATCGTGTCTTGCAAATGCAATGTTTAAACCAAATTAAAAATGTATTCCAAGTCCAAGAAGTTTTTTAGTCTGAAATCATATTTTTTGCAGTCTTCATAGATATTTTTAAGTTTCTATAGATATTTTTAGTTCCTATAAATATTTTTTAGTGCCAATTGATAATAGTCAAATAATTTTACTCAACTTAAAGGTTCCAGTTTTAAAATAAATCTGTGATAATATGGTTAATAAAGAGGTCTATAATGTCTATAGCACAAAAAAGCTACAAATGGTTCCCAATAAAAGTATTATCAATATTTATATTGGAGCAGGAGATCCACTATAAATAAGAAAGAAATGATATCGAACGGTACTTATATTCGGCTAATTGAAGTAATGTTTTTGCTAATAATATTATATAATTAAATCATTTAAACTGTGATAGATAAATTGACATAAAATTGATTGATTGATGAATTGACTCATCATAGTAGTAAAATACATATTTACAACTGCTGTAGTATAATTAATATTACTAAATATTATAATAACAATTATAAAATAATATTAAAAAATATTAAGTATTTTAACATATATATCTGAAATATGTTAATATATAATTACAAACTCGTCAACCAAGACGAAAAGTTAAACTATTAATTTTGTTAAGTAAGTTCTCCAAAATCTTAAACAAATCAAAATAAAAAAATTTGATTTAATCGGGCAATTGTAGATGGTCTACGAAGTATTTCGAAATATTTGTATTAAAATATTTTTTTTTAAATTATAAACCAAAACTTTATTAATAATTTAATAATTTTAACTTATTAATAATTTGATTTGCTAAATAACCGACCTTAAGCCTGGTTAAATAAAATTTTATTGAAAAAATCATCCCAATAAAAATGTTATGTACTATTAAAATAAAGTGCTCTATGACAAGAAATCCAATTCGATTAAGAAAAGAGGTAATGTTGAAAAAATATTCCAATCCAATGACACATTTTATCAAGTGTATACTTAAATCGAGGATATAGGCTATTCAGATATCGCTAAATATCCAGCATCAGTGGCAGTGGCGTAACTACAGGGAAGCAACTGGAAGCAACGCTTTCGGGCCCCCGAATTTAGGGGGCCCCACTATAAATTTTTGTATTCATTGTATTTCTTTTTAATAAATTCTCAAAAGTGGGACGAAACGTTTTTTGTTGGAATAATTTCATATTGCATTTTATAAAAGATACGTAAATTTTAAATTTAAAGTACATAATATGTATGTACTTCAAATAAAATATTAAACCTATTTATGAAATAAAAAAGTTTTTCTAAGAAAAATATGTGTCTTGATCGAGAGTTTATATGGAAGCTATATCTAAATTTAAACCCATTTGAAAATAATTTTGTACGTTGTCTTTTGCAAATATCAGTACTGTATACACCATATTCCATTTGAATACCTTTATTAAAAACGGAGAAACCTTATATCCGATTGTTTAGTTTATATCACAGCTACAAGAAATAGACGTCCAATTTCAATCAAATCAAATGGTGAACAGGGTGCGCTCCCGAAAAGTATGTGTATAAAGTTTTATTCGAAGAGTTCAAAAGCTGAGAGAGTAGTTTGAACTGTAAAAGTATACTGATATATACTTAATGGTATTTCCGAAGTTTCCTT
>NC_051847.1:169023660-169036291 GCF_002237135.1 Teleopsis dalmanni
TCTATCATTAGTGGTGTGTGAGAACATCTATTGATTTAATCGTCCATACGTAATTTTTGCACTGCAAGTATTACAAATTGTATTCTGCCATAAATTTTAAACCGCATATTAACACGCAAAAACATTAAGAAAATAAAAAGCCAAAAAAAAATTTACAAAAACCATAAAAATTTGTTATCATGCTCATTACTGCATAAAATATTATATATAATAAAAATAAAAGAAAAATAATTAATATAATTATATTAATAATTAAAGAATATATTTAGCATAAGAACACGCAACATAGCAAAACGCGTTAAGCATAAAAAAGGTAATATTCCATAAAACTGAACAAAATATCTATTTTAATGATTTATTTATTATTTGATATGCACGAACTTTAAAAAATTATATTAAATCAGTTAAAAGCAGCACACTTCCAGCTACGCTCTTTAGTCAGTTACATGTCAATTTGGCGAACGGAGTATTGTGACTCATTTGAATATTCAATTCTCTTGAGATACGCAAGCACTTTTGACTTAAAAAACTCAAAGATAGAAAAAAATATTTAATTCCTTAGAATCTATTTCAACTCAAATGCTTCTTTCTCCGAGCTCAACTTTTGCTCTGGAGTATAAAAATATTTGCAAAATTCTTTCACAAAATAAAATATTAAATAAATAAATTCCTTTGGTGCTGGTCAAAATTTCTGTTTTTGTTTTTTTTCTGCTACAATCGCTTGAACATATGCTATTTTGCCTACATCACTATTTGCATGTGTATTGTCTATTCACTCTCACCAAAATGGCGCCGCGATTTTCGCTTCCATACAAGTATTTATCACTGTCAGTCGCATTTGTGGAAGCGTTCGCACTGCCTCGAGTGTCGTTATGGATTATTAGTAAGGTGCAACTATATTAATGTCTTTTTAATAAGCAAAATGTTAAACAAGGTAGACTATAAGCCGCACACTGTGCCACAATAACAATAAATAAATGGTATAAAAAAATAATGCAGCAATAATGCCACGCCCATGTGACTTTGCGTGCGTGTTTGTTTTCTGTTGTTTTCTGTTGTTTTTGTTGAAATTTTTGGGCTTTGAGCGCTTAATATTTTTTGTTTATATTGAGTGGGAAGAATATTTTAGTGTCTCCACATTTCAATCGCGTCTGTCGTGAACTCTCGGAGATTAAACTGCTGACACTTAAAAAGTTTTCTTTTTTGGTTGCTTTAATTTTAATTTTGATTTTTTTGCCGTCGCTTTACTCTTCAAAAAACAAAAAAACTGAAAATATCTCTATACACCAACAGGAATACAAACCGACCGACCGACCGACCGACACCCAAGGATATGCTATTTTTACATTTTGGATTTATTTATTTTTTGGAGTTTTTTTTTCGTTTGCTGAATTCCTGTAACAAAATTAGATCTCATTTTAGCATAATTTTTTGTTATCGGTGCACTTGTGTACTTGGAAGATTCTCCTTTGATTGGGTGCACTTATACGCTTGCCACTTGCCACTTGTCACTTACCACTTACCACTTGGATTAAATTAATTTTCTTTTAAATATTTATATTAACACTGTTTTACAGGTTATGTGGAAATCCAAAAAACGAAAAAAAAATACAAGATTAATAAAAAATACGCAATCATATTTCATCCTAATTGTTTATTACTGAGTGTCGATATTACCAAGTGCGATTTGGTAGCGATTGAGTTTATTACGTTCTGAAACACTTTCCGAAAATTAAATTTGGAACGAAATACTTCAAAATAAAATGAACTGTTAAAAAATATATTGCTTTTTAGTGGATTGCGTTAAATATTGATTATTTTAGAAATATTATGATATAGATTATGATATGATATATAAAAAGCAGCTTCAAGTGATTGAAAACATATCTCTACTATGTTACTGCTATCATGCACTTATCAATGTATCCGACTGTGTAAAATCGAAAAAGCTTTCTTAGCTTATTGAAGAGAATTTATAACTCCTTTGACTTTATATACCTACCTACTGCCATTACTATGTATACAGATTATAGCATGACATAGTCATCAAATAAAAACTTTGAACCATATATTGTGATTAAATTCTGATTGTTTAAAATCACTCTTCAAAAACATTAGCGAAAATGGTTGCCAGAGTAAGTTTCATAAAAAACTAATACTAATTGATCAATAGAGTCAATTTAAGAGTATATCAATATGGACATGTTATTGGTCCGTTACAGCTGGTACTGTATTAGTAATGGAGTCAAAACGTCCTAACTACTACAAAATGATATTCCTATAAAATAGAACACACCAGCTAAAAGTGTGTAGCTACAGGTTCTCCTCATCTGTAAAGTCAGGATCAGAATTGCTGTTTGAACAAAAATCTAGAGTTATTTAATCTTACGACTGCCTTATAGGCTTAACTCTACAGTGCGTTGGAATATTATTGAAATTCCGCCGGTACCAACTAAAGCTGTACGTTTGGATATAGTTTTCTCGTTTGTGTGAAGAATCCATTTTAGTATTCAAAATTTGTCTTGGATTATTTCATATCCTTTTGCGAATAGCTGCTGTGGTATAAAAGATCCTCTGCCACTCACGGCTCGTCATGCGCGTTACTACCTGAAACAATGAATCTATCGGAGGTGAAAACATATCGTCTCTGCTTAAAAGAAGCTGAGCGTATTAGTTAGATTTTTTGTGACTGCTAGGATTTTATGTGGACAAGAAGACGAATTTTAAAACGAATAATTTTATTTTCTTATAATACGTTATACCGGCGATCGTAAGAATATACTTAGGTCTATTGGCCTGTATTGTTATCATCTTATACTATGCTCAAATTATGACCCCAACCATCTGAGTATCTGTATATGTCTTACAATCTATTGTAGTAGGCTTGGGAAATTTATGCACTTCATTTATTAATGTGTGAAATTGGGTACCTTAAAGTAACAGATAAAAAACTGATCCACTGGGAAAATACATCTCTACTTGCACCAACTTTTAATTTAAAAAAACTGAATTTCTATATTTATTTTATAATTTGAGATTTGATTACATGATTTGGTTAGGTGTGAAGATGGCTACGTTAAGGTACTCTGGAAAAAACAACAAAATAAATAAGATCTACTGGGAAAGTCCATGTTAAGTAAACTTCGTCCAAAAAGTTGACAATTAATTGATATGATTTATTATGTTGCATTGATGGAAAAGCAAATGACAGCCCATATTACACATAGAATAGTGTATATGCATCAGCAACAAAATTAAATCGGGTTCAAGAGAGTTGTGAAACTATATGGTCCACTTCCAGTTAATGTTAAAAAAGAAAAAGAAGAAGGGGGCAGATAGGAACAAATTGCTTACCAGGAAAAAGACTGATCCAATACACAAATCTTCAATTAATTTACTAAAACTAAATAATATTTTATTAATTTATCTAAATTATTTTAAATAAAATAATTTTGTTAATGATAATTAGAAATAATATTGCGTTATTTGTGATATCAGAAAGGTCTTATTAAAGTTTTATCAAAAAAAATTTAGAACCTTTAAGCCCACCATATGCCATTTATAAATCAACAAAAAATAATAGAATAAAACTTATAATAAATATAAAAATATATATAAAAAATTAATATAATTGCAAACGTCAAAAAATTATTAATATTAATATTATTAACAGAGTCCATACCTTTTATGTCGTGATTTCTTGTAATTAAGGCTCAATGTCGCGGTGCTCTTAACACATGTATTGAAATCCCAAGCAATTTTGCCGATACCCATTAAAGCTATACCTTGGTTATAGTCCTTGAAAGGAAGATGTACTTATCTAACAGCTTTACTGTTCTTTCAGTCGCAGCAGCCGGTTGTAAAATGCAACCTTATACCGAAGGAAGATGAGTTAATACAATCATTCTATTAAAGTAAATTGGACTTTAGCTACAGCCACCACGACACTGTCTTTAATAAATCTACCAAACTCGGAGTAGTCGAGCCCGTGGTACAAAATTCACACCTTTGGTCGGTTGTCACAAGTGAAACTTACATACTACTATTCAGACTCCAAACAGTATTAAATGGTGCCTACTGGATTTTAATCGTCTCTTGATACAGGTGTACCTTACCTTGGAAACATTCTAACCACTTTCCCGTGAGAGTGATATTATTAACAGTAATTCCTTTAAATATACAATTAAACTAATTTGAATTTGAACCTCAATGATTTTACTAGTTCCTTTAGACGTACTGGTACATAAAACCAATAGTGGTTAATACTTTTATAAATATTACTTATAATAAATAATTGAGCATTTAATACAGTAAATGATAAATTTAGTAGATGACTAGTGATATGTTCTGTTCAGGAAGTGCAATACACAAATATGCAATTTAGTAAGATTTTAGTAAGAACTGCATTTTTACAATACCAGCTCTTTTCACAGTTACTGCACATAGCACCCTGTATTGTAGCTGTGAATTCTTATTCCAAGTACGTCACTTAACTTAACTTAACTTTGCATCACTTTCATTAAATTTGAAATACTCACAGCTGCTGCAAGTTAGTGCCTCATCAACGTATCAAAATGCAAAACGCAAACTGCACAGCAGCAGAAAAACAAAAACAACAAGGACAACAAAAACAATAAAAGAAAATGCAAAAAAAGATATGTGAAGAAGAGTGCACAAAGTGTATATCGATTAGAATTTTTTCTTCTAATAATTTTACTTTCCACATTTTTTGTTTTTTGTTTGATTTTCTCATTCACACCCTTCCACCACTGTGTGTCCTTCAATTAAATTGCAATTTTTATTGCCTGCAATTAGGGGTAAAATGCAGTTACGTATGTAACAGCGGCTGTGCGGGCACCTCTGTACGTCCTGCCAATGCATTGCAATGGCCTGGGGTGAAAGGTGCACGTCACACAATTTTTGGTGGTTGCAAGGCACCTTCATTTCGAAAATATGCAGAAATCTGGCACGTTTCGAAGATCACTCGGCCTCGGCGACACCGCGAGCTTCAGTTGAAGTTGCAGTGGCTGCAGTGCGTGTGTTGTTGCTTGTAAGAATTAAAAAATCCAAATAAAAATAAATTTGTGTTCTAAAAGTGAAAAATTACAAGAATTAAAAAAAAGGACTTTATACTAAAAAAATGTAAAGAAAAATACTTGGATGTGTAAAAGTTTTTGTTAAAGTGTGAGTATTGAGAGTAGATCTTATTTAGTGATAATATATGTAAAACTGCATTATCTTATTGTTGTTATTATCCTCCCATATAAGACATAGCTTTCTTATGATATAACGATCCTTTAATTGCTTTTATTGTGGAAACTTCTCTCAATCTCATATAAACATGTGTCCCTTGATATTTACTGTGAGAGATACAGTTCGGTTCAAAAATAAATCCAATCTTAGCTGATATTACTACTTAAAAGTAAAATTAATTTTTGATGATTTTTAATAAAATTTATTTCGTATTAAAACTTAAAAATTTAGTTTAAATTAAGTTAAAGAAAAATAATTTTAAATTAAAATTAAAATAAGTTAATTTAAATAAAATTTATAAAAATTAATTTTCAATTAAATTCAACTAAATTTTAATTTTAATTACATATAGTTAAAAAACAAATTATTAATTAAAATTAAAAAAATAAGTTTAAAATCAATTTCTTAAATTTAATTTTCAAATTTAATTTTTATATTGTATATATTTGAATAAATTAACTAATTTTATCTGTTTTGGTAAATTCAATTTTTTTTATTAATTTATGATATGTGAGCTTTTAACGCGAACAATTAATATCATGAAAAATTATATTATATATAGTTATTATCAGGTTGTGATTTTTTTATATTTTCAATTATTATTTTATATCTCTAACCATAAAAATAAATTAGCTAAATATTTTAAAATAACAATATTAATTTGCTATATTTTTGTAATTTAAAATAGAAAATCAAAAAAAAAAATTTTAAATGTTTCGAAAATAATAATTATTAATTATAAATCAAAATATGGCAATTTGTTCTGAATATGTTTAGTTAAATATTTTTTTCAATTTATTTTAAAATTACATTTCTTGATTTTCACTTAAACTATTTTTTTATAATTATATGCACTCTTAAATTAAATATTTTTATTAAGTTATATATGTAGAATCAATTTTCTTTCAATTCTAACATATATATCAACAAAATTTAACTTAATCTAAAATAAAAAATTGGAAAAAAATAATTATTAATCATAAACAAAAATATGTATAATTTATTTTATTTATATTTAATTAATTTTTTTTTTCAATTTATTTTAAAATTGTTTTCTTTCAATTTAAATTGTAAATTAATTTTCCAATTAAATTTTTTTATTTTTAATTAATTTTTTTTACTTATAAATAATTTTAGTTGAAATATTTTTCTTAAATTATATGGAAATAATTATTGTATAATTAATGTTATGTTCAATTTTATAATTGTTTTATTTTGGAAGCCATAGTGCTGTATTCAATGAATATATTTTGGAAGTAAAATACCTCGAAAATATTTTTGAAATATTGAATTGTATTTATATTCTCATCATAATGTCAAACCAATTCAAATATCTGTTTATATGATGGTATGATTATATGTAAACAGTTGTAGTTACCGCCTAATAAGCTGATCCATTTTAGTACTATATATATGATATGCTCAGTTCAGCTGTGTTGTAAACATATATTAGACCATAGGACCACAATTCAAATGCCTCAAACTTATTCAATACAGAGCAATAAATAAGGTCCAACTTCATACTCCATCAGAGACACGATCTGCCTGTACAAGTTCGTCTTTCAACTTTTTCTGACAGCGTTCATGCATCTGTACAGAAGGTAAAATCAGTGTCCTGTACTTCTGTACAGCGTAAGTTTTGTATATTGAAAGAAAGCTCTATATCTCAATCTTAATCTATTATCTCAATCAAGGCTGTCCAAAGCACAACATTATTTTATTTTTACGGTATCCTTAATAAATGCGTTAAAATGCTTTAAATAGTTTGCAAACTGTAGATTCAGTGAAGAGAATAAGGAGCCAGAATAAGCTACTAAGAATGTGTAGAGGCAATAAAACTCTAAAAAGTAGGTTCTATACTACTTTTTATTGACGCAACAGCGGTTAGAAACCTACTCTGAATACAGAAGAGGGCACAATAGACCCAATGGTAGCAGTGCCACATCCCCTAACAATAATATGCACTTATTTCTGCGGCAACATATTCAGTGATTTGTATTGGATCGCAATCTTATCTGATCTGGACAGCCCTGATCTAAATAATTGTATATATTTGTCTTTTTATAATTTACTATGATATTTTACCATATGTTATGAAGCTGTACTAAGTACATGCTCTTATAACAATATCTAAAAGATCCTGTAAGCTCTCTAACAAGTTGTTATTATGTTTCATAATTAACAAATGAACTGGATAATTATTATGTTTTAATAGTAGTATTTCTACTATTTTCTTTTCAATATACCTATTACTTACGGTAATAACTGGTTGGTTTAGTCTTCTGCTGTGGCTAAATAGTATTAAAAGCTATTACTGAAATTATTTATAGATGATATAACTTTAAAATGTGCAGTCCATTTCTAAGAGATAATATTACCCTAATTCGTAATTCTTTCCAATTAGTGATATTATGTAAAGACTATAATAGTTGACTATAATAGATTTAGTTTACATTGGTGTGTGTCTTATCAACCAAAAGTATTATAAGAGAAAAACTGAAAATATGAGATCTTGGAATAAGTTTTACAAAACTTCAAAATTTAATAAGAAAAAGTGAAATTTATTACCGTACAGAACTACAGATTATAAAGAGAGTAGAACCACCGAAAACCCCTTAGAAAGTATAAAAGTCATAAAATATTTTGCTGCCTTTGCTAAAATGAAAAACTGACAACAAAACAGAAAAAAATTAATACAATAACAACAAAAGAAACAAACGAAAAACAAAGAAAAACTAATAGAAAATAATAAGAAGAAGCTGGAAGTATTTATTAAAATGGACAAGGGAAGAGTAGCCATGGAAGGAATTCTTTACAATTGCTGTAAATTTTACGAGCGCAAATATAATTCAAATGCCCATTAATTACAACAATAATGCCACCGACATTGCCAGCTACAAAAATACCAAACAACAACAACAACAACAACAACAACAACAAACAACAACTACTCCAACTACTCCAACAGTGCGAAAACAATAAAGTCAGTAGCAGAAGAAGAAGTATGGTAGTAAACAGTAAATATGAATGTATGTACGTATGTATGTATGAGTTAAAATATATAGCTACGTAAATACATATTCCACTGTACCATAGTCGACTCCATGTGCTGCATATGAACACAAAGCTTTCTGGTGTAGCTTAAAATCGTAAGAACCTTTTAGCAACTTTTCTGCAAAATAAAAGCCCTTTTTCGTTGACTACTAAACAAAGTGTTGTGAAAACAGACTTTATTTTCGAAGTAAACTGAAGCGAAAAAATTTCCCATTAACTGCACACACAAAAGGGAAATTTTGCCTTCTTTGCCTTACGCTGTTAGTAAGAAACAGCGTACTGTGTGACAATTGTATGGGAAATTTATTATTTTGATTTTGCTGACACCAACACTGGCTCGAATCGTGTTGCAACGTACATGTGCTCACACGTATACGATATACGTGTATGCCGCCCCTTGTGTGTGTCGGCACACAGTTAAATGTACCGTATCTGTGAGATACGCAGATACAATCGACAACAACGAATATTGGTTGCTATTCAAACCGAATTTCATAGTGCGACTCAAATCAACACAAAACGTTGAAAAGAAAACATCCGCCACAGTCGTAAAAACAAAATAAAATCATTTAGAAAAAAGTTAAAAATATCAGTTAAAATCAGTTTTGTGCAGAAAAGATAGTTGTAATCAAAAATCTAGATATTTTTCAAAGTGTAGTTTAAGAAAAAAATTTTTTTTATTATTTTTCGTGTATTTTTAAAAAATTACAAAATAATGGGTGAGATAATTTTTATTATTGTGTTTGTATTTTTTGTATCTATATTTTTTGCATTTTGATAAATTATCTAAATTTCACTAAAATTACTTTAAATTAATATTAACTTTTACTCTTTCATTTAATATAAAAGCAGTTTGTATGTGTGTGTATGTATGTGAGTAAATTTGAATAAAGTTCAAATGTGGTTTTTGTTTTGATTTTTCTGCATTTCTGTTGTTGTTGGTGTTGTTGTTGTTGTTGTATATTTATTTTATTTATACTAACTAACTTTTCTAGATTATTAAAGTTTGTATCTGTATCTGTGTCAGTGCTAATGTGTTAATTATTTGCATCATTTTTATCAGTTGAAAAACTGGTTCCAAACTGCACGCTGTTCCATTTCTTGAGTGGGCAGTTTGCAATCAACTGGGCTGGAGATAAGCCAACAACGGTAATTGGCAATAAAACTCAGCATTTCAACATAAATAAAATTCAGTTTAAGATACTTTAACAGTAGTTTTATATATATTTATTTTTTAATAAAATAATTTATGTTTATGTTGAAATAATTTTAAATAACTTCCAATTGAATTTTTTGTGTATAGAGTTTCATATTCTAACATTTTTCATTACTTAAATTTAATTGATGAAGTCATAAGTCTTCAATTGAATAGCAAAAGTAAGTCATGATTCAGTATTCACACAATTGAAGATACAAAAACAACAATTTCTTTTTATTAAATGCAATTATAATCAATAAAACATTTTAAAACGTATTAGAAATTGTATTTATAATTTTATTCATAAAATTTTTTTCTTTACATAATTCTAATTAAAATTTATTTTTCTTACAAAAACATGAAAATTGTAATATTTTTTCTTTTTATATTCATAATTAAAATTCATTTTTCTCACAAAAAATCATGAAAACTATTTTGGGATTAATAATCTTCCCACTTTCAGTAGTTAATCGCCTCATAAGTGACTTAATCATCAGCGTAAAGCTCATGAGGTTTAAACACACAATAATTCTGCCCAAAGCTGTTTCCGTTAGCATTAACAAGACAGAGTCTCCCACTTTAGGGGGCACATTTTAATATAAAATTAGGTGAAATACTACAATATGCTATGTTTAAAGTTAATAAATGACTAAACGATTTTAAATTTAATAATTTCTAAAGTTTTTAGTAATAATAGAAATATCAGATATTCGATTTTAAATATTAACAAACGCTACTAGTTATTAAGTATTTCATAAACTTTTTTAAATAACAAAATATTTTTTTGAGTTTAAAGCAGAATTTTCTTATTTAAAATAATCTGAAACTTATTTTAATTCAAAATACTAAAAAAAATTTAGCATTTCATAACAAAAACTCTTATGTGCTTATATATACATCATGGAAAACGTAGAAAAACATAGTGGTAGGGGTGGTAGGGGAAGGATACAAGTTATAATACATTTTGCATCCTAGAAAGACCGGCGCACTTTATTCCTCAGAATTGAAATGGTTGTAATATTACAATATCATATAGTAGTAGTAGTAGTAGTATTCTTTTTATTAAATATAGGTTATATTTACATTTACAAAATTAACATTTTCAATAATTTATAATATATAAAACATAAATATTATAAATAATTATAAGAAAAATAGTAAGAAAAACCTAACTTCATTTACATAGTATTTAATTTATCCTTATACGATTATGGCATTCGCCGTCAATCGGGCAATATCATATATATTCACGAACTAATTATACCTAGAGAACTCCAGTTTGAATCCGTAACTGATTTTTAGGAAAGTAACCTTTTTAATAGTTTGTCAGACTGTTCATCGGTAAAAACAAAATATCTACTAAATTAACTAAATTTGATAGAATAGAGTTAGTTTTTGCATTTTTTAATTGCTCAATATATCAAGTAAGGCATATGGTAGTAGAACACTAACTGTATTTAGCAAAAAGATATCTGAGGAGCAGCCAAGCAACCAAGCAATCACGTAATTGATACTATAAACTATATTATATATTGTGTTTTTTAAAAGGAAAAGTATAAAAAAAATAATTACATAATATAATTATTTATATAATTAATAGTATAAACGACAATCTATAGTAAGAGTAAGATTAAAATTAAATTTTAATGAAATTTTATAATATCAATACAAACCAGTTTTGTAAATAAATTTTTTTTAATGCTAAATATCTATCTTTTCATCTTATACTTTATTTAGAAATAGTCTGTATAATCACATAATTATATTATTTATATTATTAAAAAATTCAAAATTTATTTATATGAATTAATTTATCACATATTAAAGTCGACTGTTGTCACATATTATTATTGTGACCATTCTAACGGGTGATAGAACATCACCAGAATTGGTTAATTGGACAAACATGACCATTTCTAAAACCAATAATACTAATACCATTTAATATAATTTTATAATATAGAATAAAATAAACAACAAAGTAATGAAGTAATTATATCTGCGTTTACACTAAGTCATTTAGTGCAATATCTCGATAAGTGTGTAGCATTTTTCACACAAAATGAGTAAGAAAAAAGCGTAGTAATAATACTACCTCTAAACATTCGAAGCTAACAATCATGTGTGCAACTTTAGCTAAAAATAAATGGAAACTAAAGTCGGACGTGTAAAAACAATCTTAAATAAAAAGACACAAATCAATTAATTTATATTATATTACAAATTTCATAAATTAAATTTAAATTTTATAAACAGAAACAAAGATATCACAAAAATTTTAATAAATTTTAATTTATATATTATTAAAAAAATAAAATATAATGTAAAAAAAATAAAAAGAAATGGGAATCACAATAAAAAATACAAAATTGACATATTTTAAACAAAAACGATAATATATATAAATATGTTAAATTTACTAAGTAATATATAATAAATAAATATAACTAAATAATAAAAAATAAAAGTCTTCTCTTAAAATATATATATATATATATATATATATTTAAATTTTTAATAATGAATGTAATATATACTATATAATAATATTATATAATATACCTAATAAAAATAAATAATTTCGAATAAAAGCAATTATAAGGTAAGCAGATATATTAAAATAGTAAAAAAAAAAAATTAATTAAATTAAATTAAAAAAAACCAAAATGAAAATAAATTTTTTGTTTATATAAAAACTTATTAAAAACTATTTAAATAACAATATAATGCTGCACCCATTATCTTGTGTATAACATTTAATATCCCCTGTTATGCTCCTCTTTGTATATTTTATATCTTCTATTATTTCATTTGAGGGCCTTTGATTTCGTTGAATTTAAAATATAATTTCCATTTAAATTCGGGAAAATTACCTCTCTTTATTAAGCGCTTCATTCATTAAAAACTTGTTTTCAAAATAAATTACTTGAAACTTCTACAGACTTTTTTGTTATTTTAAATATTATGAATTATGTGCTTTAAAAATTAAACTACGCCTCTGACTATGTTAGCAACATAATCACACAGAGCACATTGCCCTCAACAAAGTAACATTGACTTATGATTGCAACCTACACACTTACAAAATCATTCAATGTTAAAACAAGAAACAAAAACAAAAATTAC
>NC_051847.1:169036391-169083648 GCF_002237135.1 Teleopsis dalmanni
AAAAGCACGCACCACAAATGAACACCGCTAAAGTCAATTGCTGGGCTTATTGCTGGGGAGACGACTGAGGCAATGGCCGTCGTCGTCGGTTTTTCGGTGTAATTTTCATTATGATTTGCGTCTCGCGTCTAGAACGCAACTCTGTGCGTCTTTTGCCGTTTGTCTTCTCCTGCCCGCCCGCCTGCCTGTTTTAATGATAATTGTAATGATGATGACGTTGTTAATGATGAGGCTTTTGTTGTATTTCGCAAAAGTAACTGCCGCGACGTCTGCCATGCTTAGCCGTAAGCATGGGACACTAGTACTGCTTTACTTACTCCATTTCGAAGCTAATTTAACAACGTCAAAACGGATTCCGACCGCTTTTGTTTGTTATGAAGACTGTCGTGAAGCATATGACTTTTGATTTTTGCGCTCTGGTAGCAGCTGTTGAGTGGTTGTGGTTGCTTGCGGTTAACTTGTGGGCGTTGTTGGGAACGGGCAGGTAAATTTCTTTACTTCTTCTTAGTTTTCTGTTTTCTGTTTTTTTTTTTTTTGGTTTTTGGATTAATATTACTTCTGTTGGAACTGTTGCGCACGTAGCATTTATGTAGCATTCAGTCGATTTCCACTGATTCCAAATAGTTTCAATAGTTTCGGCACATGTGGCACCAATGGAAATGTTACCTCGATGGCAGCACAAAATGAGGTTTTCTTATTATCTGTGAAGTAAAAAGCATTCATTTAGGTCGGGCAGAGATGTAGAAATTTTATTAAATGAAAACGAATGAAAAAAAATATAAATATTCAATAAGTTTAATAAGTTATGATACTTGATAACAGGGTGAAGCAACTGATACTGTTATTAATAAGTTATAAAAGTGATTATAAATGAGTTATTAAGCAAGAGAACCTCTCGACTAACCGTTAGAAAATATTTTGAAAAGTTTAATTACTAAGTTATACTTGAATATATGAAATTGTTATTAGTATTAAGTATTACTTATTATTTGATTTATTTACTCAAATTAAATTATTTAAAAGTATTATTAAGTATTATTTTTACAATTATCAATATTATTAGTTTTTTAGTATTATTAATATTATCAGTATTATTAGTATTGCCAAGTATTACATTTGAATTTGACTTAATATTTATATATAAATATAAGATTAGTGTTTAGATTCAAAGCATGGGCTTATGTGCTAATGTATGCAGAAGAGCGGTCATATTCGCACATTCTTAATTATAATGTTTCATTTTTAGTATTATTTTTTAAAACTAAACGACTTTGACAAAATATATTTATTAGAAAATTGTTAAAAAAACCAAAATTATGATTTTCAAACATTTTTTGGAGTGATGTTTGAGACTCAAATTGTTGTAACTTTCAAATTGGTAGCAACTACATGACCATATTTTGTATAATAGCAGATTTTATGGTTTATTTTGAAACATTTTGATTCATTAAACAAAACCCAGTGAAATTTTAAACTAATAGTGTAACATTAGTGTGAATTTAGTATGATTTCAGTGTGGTATTAATATGATATTAGTACGATATTATTATTATTTATTTAATCCTTTTATTCCTAGGTGGAACAGAGGGCCGTAACAAATAGTTTCCATTGAACTCTATCTAATGCAAGACGTTTTGTTTCACTCCAGCTCTTTCCAGCATTTCTTAATTCGGCTTCAGTTTGTCGTTTCCAAGTGTTGCGCGGACGCCCTGGTCTTCTACTGCCTTGAGGGTTGAAATCTAAGACATTTCTTGCGATATCATCAGCGGGTTTTCTTAACGTGTGGCCAAGCCATTTGTATTTACGCATCATTATTTCATCAGTTATAAGAGGCTGATTCGTTCTAAACCAGAGCTCATTATTGGTTATGGTTGCTGGCCAGAATACATGAAGGATGCGTCGTAGACAACGATTGGCAAAGGCTTGTAGCTGTTGTGCGTCTCTTGCCGTTAGGTTCCAACTCTCACTACCATATAGTAAAGTTGATTTTACGTTTGCATTGTACAGGTGTATCTTAGTGCGTTGTGTGATGTTGGATGAACGCCAGATTTTGTTAAGGGTTCCAAACGCTTGCTTCGCTTTCGATAGCCTGTACTGTATGTCTTGCCGACTGCCGCCGTTGTTCGAAATGTAGCTTCCCAGATAGCAGAAACTTTGTACATCTTCGATGTAGGAGCCATCTAGTTGAAACTTCGTTAAGCAGTTTGAATTGAGACGCATAGACTTGGTTTTGTTGATATTGATTGACAGACCAGCTGCCAATGCACGCTTTGCGATGTTGTTTAACGATATTTGCATCTGGGAAAAGTTATGCGTTAGTAAACAGATGTCATCAGCGTAATCGAGGTCAGTAAGTTTGTTATGAAGGCCGAATGATATGCCATGATTTGTGTTCATAGCTTCCGACATAACCACATCTAAGACTATATTAAATAGTATAGGTGAAAGAATGCAACCTTGTCGGACGCCAGACTTAATTTGGATTTGCCCGCTGAGACGCCCTTCGTGAAGTACTGAGCAGTGCGCGTCAGAGTACAAGCCTTTTACTAAATTTATTAATTTACTCGGTATACCTTTACACTCTAATGCATACCAGATGGTGGTATGGAGAAGTGTATCGAATGCACGTTTAAAGTCGATAAACAGCAAGTATAGAGGAGATCGCCATTCGCTGGACTGTTCGACTATTATTCGAAGGCTGTTTATGTGGTCGGCACATGATCGATTATGCCGAAATCCTGCTTGTTCGGCTCGTAGTGTAGGCTCAACGGCCGCAGTTAAACGTTTATGTAAGATTTGAGCACGATAGTACGATATTAGTGTAATAATAGTGCGCAATTTTTTTATAATAAATTTTCAAATTAATATAATGATTCTGTGAAACTAATGTCATTAATTTTACAAGTACGTTACTGGATAAAAAATAAAGTCTTGTATAAATCTCTTATATAAATATAATTAGGAAAAATATTGTACTTAAAATTTGAATAATTGGTTTGCAGAATTGGTTTTATACGAAAGATATTGCACTTTTATTAAATTCAAAACTAAACACTTTACCTTATTTTTTTAAAGAAGTAATTGTTGTCTGAGTTTAATACATAAAATTATTTATATAATTTATATACGGATATGATATGGTATATCCGCATAAAATTAAATTTCAATTTTTTAAAGACTCTAAAAGTTAATTAGACAATTATTTATATAATTTATATACGAACATGGTGTGGTGTATTCACTTAAAATTTACTTTCAATTTTTTAAAGCCCCTAAATTTTAGGAATCTTTAAAAAAACAAATATATGAAAGAAGTATCGAAAATTCTTAATTAAAATGCTAATCACCCTTTATAACAAATGCCACTACCTTGTGCCTTCCCTACCACATCTTTCAGTGCTTAATGCTTCACACACACATACATACACACACACATACACACTCTTTCCCACACACACAACTTGTATTCACGTTTTTGCGTTTAATCTTTGAAAACCTTGGAGACTGCTTGTATGGGTCCTGTACTGCCAACCCCACTGTCACTACTCAAACGATCTAATGTGTTAGATAAAATTCAAAATTTATAATATTGCACAGTTTACCCGATATAAAACGTAAACTTATAGGTTTGTGGAGTACGTGCCATATTTGTATGGATATTGTTGTTGTAGGTGTTGTTGTTGTTTGGTTTGTAGTGCTGTTGCTATTGCCGTATTCTATGCGGCAGTTGTCAAAACGTTGAAGCGTGGAGCATAAAGAAGTCTACCCCAACCTAAACCCGAAATGCCAGAATGCTCGTTATATTTGTGAGATTTCATTTAAACCAAAGGCAAAAGGAATATAAGTGCTACCCTAACTGTTCTGCTAACCATAAATATCTTTTTTTTATTTCCAACAGTAGAAAGTCTTAAGCAGCAACTGTAATGCGGCCATTTTGCATGGTAAATTCCAATGCAGTGATGTAAAAAATGTTGGGGTTTGAGACCCACTTACCATAGGAGTATTTGCGTAAGTATTTATAAGCCGTTTGAAAGTTGCTGTTGTTAGATTGAAATTGTGGGCGACGAGATGGAACCACTCCTTTAGAATGTGCGAAAGTTTCAAATACTTGGAAATGGTAGCAAAAAGGTCGTTTAGTTACTGAGATATGAACGTGTTTCACTAGGTACGTACGAGTACGTTAAATGTGCTGCACCTCGAAACTATATGGTATATGGTATATGGTATACACCCAACTCATTCAAAGGGTAGCAGCAAAAATCTTGTTAAATTTGACAAACACAAAAACGTGACTTTATTGAAAAATAGTTGGTTTGTGTAAATTTACAATAAAAATTTTATAAAATAAAATGTTGATATCAGATGGCATCACAGCTATATTGCATTGCATTATTTTTAAACGTTTTTAAATCAAAAACAGAAAAAAAGGAATAGTTGAATTGAAGTTTAGTTTTTGTTAAATAAATGAATTTTTTTTTAAGTTGCAAATATACCTTAAAGCAGACTCTATAGGGATTGAGAGCAGACAAGATAGTTTGCTAAAATACTTGCGGCAAACTGTTAATTGTCGTCTGTGAAAAGTTTTCCAAATCTCATAATTACAGAAGCCACCTCTTTGGAGCAATACGCACTGTACTTTATGGCCAACAAGTGTCTGAGGATTACTAAGCTATCCAACGCTCAATTTTCATTTGTCTTTGTCTAGCTAACAAAGGATGCTGGGAGTTTGTTTAAATGAAGCCATTAAAAGCAGACGAATTTTGGGTCGATTGTCTACATAATTTTAAAATATTTCGTCCAAAAAATTGTTAGTAGAAAATTTAATAATATTTTACTTAAATTAATAGAAAATATTTTAATATGTATTTTTGGGTTGTCTGTCTATTTCCGATACTGCCAAATTCATCATCTGATTATATTAATGAATTTTTTAAAACTTAAGTACCGGCAACTATTTGTCTACACAATAATAGATGTTATCAATATATTTAATATTTAATGACTGAAAAGTTTTCTCTTTCATAATATGTTTCTATCACCTAAATATTTCATACTATTCAAAGGATTTATTAAAATTATAGTCTAATTGGCGTAGGTTATGGAAGACATATTTATCTGTGTATCACCCATCCTCTTAAAGTGTATCCCAAGCAATATTTTAATATATTTAATATATTTAATATATATAACAGATTTATAAGTATACCAAAGATATAGGCAGGTTTATATATATATAATTGTACGCAGAAATTAAAAACAGATATGTAAGGCACTATTTTCGATATTATGTATGGAACTGTTTCATTATTCCATGCAAATACTAAATTCTATAAATTTCTTATATCTTCCTCCCAGCAATATACTGCTCTGGAGAGGCCTGTAGATAGCAATTGAGTTCTTGCTTTCAGATAATTTTTTTATATGCACTGATGATGGTACTTCAATATATTTTTGAAAAACTATTTAAAATGGAAATAAAAAAAATTTTTAACATATTTTGTAATTCATTGTTTTATTGACTAAATTCTTTTTTAATTATATTATAAAATTAATATAATTTGATTTTTAATTTGTTAAATAAACGATTGAAAGTCAATATACGTAAATTATAATTGCGGTCTGTTAAAAAACTTTAATTAAAAAAAGAAATAGTAAAAGTAAGTATAACTTCAGTATATAAAAAAAAACATATGATGAATAGTCCTGATATATTGATAATGAATTTATAAGTACATATATACCTATAGTACTATCATTCATTGCAGGACAGGAGCTTTAGTCTCTCAGTCATGATGTAAGTAAAGTAATAATACATTAATAATAAATATATACACATGTGTGTACATTTATTCCTTCAAATCATATCACAGATGTTAGTTCCTTAAACCCCCTTCCCTGGAAACGTACCTACCTCTGAGTACTTAACCTCCTCTCATAGTAATACTTAGTTTATATTTAGTCAAATTACTTGCCTATACCTGCTAATATAAAGAAAATTATTATGATATACCATAGCTATTATTGTCTCTGTATCTATTAAGAGAAACAGAGATATATTTCCTATATTTCTGTTATTACTATGAGAAATAATAATGATCTATTAGCCTATCTCTAATTGCTGAAGTTCCTATCACACTAATACTTGCTTTACATTTAATAAAATTACTTGTCTATATCTGCTATTATTTAGAGAACTATTATAATATTGCTATTATTATTGCTATTATTTTTGTTGCTATAAGGAGGGAACAATATGCACCACGACCTAAGAAGTTTATTGTAATATATTTTTCATATTTTATATTTGCATCCCATTTCATTTATGATAACTTAAGTCCCTATTATCTTAATACATAGTTTTAATATATACTGAAATTACTCTTGATTGCTATTTCTGCTATTATTAGAGAGGGAACATTATGCACCATGACTTAAATGGTTCTTTTTGCTGTTTCTGTAATTATGTCACTATGACAAATAATTATAATCAATTGACCTATTTGTAATTGGTAAATTCCCTATTATAGTATTAATACTTGGTTTATATTTAGTGAAATTGCGCGTTGCTTGCTGTTTCTGCTATTATAGGTATAAGTATTATATGGAAAATTATGCATCATGACTTAAATAGCTATTTTTGCTGTTTCTGCTATTACTCTTACTATCAAAAATAATTATAATTCGGTAGAAAATTATAATTCAAGATTAAAATTGTCTGTGCATACTCCTTTTCTGTTTCTTATTAAAAATCCAATATAAATTCATATCGAAAGTTTAGTATATTTTCATTAAGTTGCATATTTTAGTCAAAGTTTAAATTAAGTTGGAGAACAATAACTACATGCGCTGCTCCTTCCTTCCAAATTAGTGGCAGGTAGCAGATGCTGTGCAGCACTTTAAATACAAAGAACAAAGCATGAAAAAAATCATAAATTCAAAAAGTTTTCAAATTAGTTTTAACATCTTCCCCAACAGGACACGAATTGAACTAAATAAGTATAGTAAAAGTCGGAATAGCAATAGCAATAGCAATAGCTGTGCGGGAGGAAGAGGAGTAGCAGAAATAGCAGAAGTAGCAGGAGTAGCAAACTCATTGTTAGCAGTAACATTTGCTATTGTATTTTATTTTATTAAATTGCCAAATAGCAGTGCTAACTTAACCAAAGATATGCTTGGCAACCACGCTTCTGGCAGAATATCTGGCTGGCATAGGTTGCGGAGGAACTTTTGGTAGAAGTGCTAATATTATTTTCATTTTCATTGCTCGCAAATGCAGGGAGCAAATACAGCAGACTCCTTATTTAGCAAATGAAGTAAAATAAAATGTTAAACAAATGTCAGCAATTAATTGTCAATGCTATACTTTTGGTATACGAGTACCAAAAACAAACTTTTTGCAAGAGAAGTGTAAATATAATTTAGTATAAATAAGCAAATATTTTTTTAAATGAAATGCTCATAAAGTTATTGAGATACATAAACACACAAAATGATGATAAAATTGAGTTCAAGATACTTTCCACATTGAAACATATAGTTTGTATGAATGTATATATGTATGGCTGTATGTGAGTAAATTTATATATATACATATATATAATTTTGGATGTGCCTTTTAAATTTCATTGCCATGTTCATTGTCATAATTGTGTGTGCAGACAAAAATTTAATCTAATAAGGGAAAGAACATTAAATGTGAGTGCGCACACAAAATTCGAAATGTGCTGTGCAAAAATGTATGAGAAAGCAAAATATTAATTTTACGACATTGCTTCAGTACACATATGAATGGAAAAGGTTGAAGTTTCATATAAAAAAAAAATTTTAGAGGAAACGGAAATATGATTCCGTAAAGCTTTCATTAGGGATGGGAAGTGTGCACTTATACACCGCATGTTTGAAATCAGCAAGTTTTATAAGTATGGGCTTCTTAAGTTGAACTCATTTAAATTTTAAAGACTAAACGTTTTTACAAATATAAATATTTCCCCATAAACATTGTTATTTCTTTATTAAATACATTAATATTCATGAGTTTACATTATTGAATATTTGCTGTCACACATTTGCATTCTAACAATCTAATTTGTATTATTATATATAATATTTAATGTAACTTATTTATCTAATAAACATATTTAGATACTTTATGAATATTTGTAATTAATTGACAACGTGTTCTGCATTAAAGATAAACTAATAATGTTTTGCATTATCGACAAAAATATCTGCCTCGATATTGAAATTAAACATTTTAATTAAAACCCTCACCCCTCCCTTACAATATATATATAGTTTTTGAAATTTTTATTTTATGCATATGTATTTATTTACACATCTACATACATGCATGTATTCATATAAATATCTATTCCTCTTTTATATTGAACTGACCTGAATACCATTTCGACACATTTTTATTGCGAATAATTTCCTTGCTTTTTTTTTTGCATTTATGATTTTATCTGCAAACTCTTATGTACTCACATTTTCAATAATAATAACAATGAAAACGTTAAAGATACTTTACTAGCAGATACTTTGCAATTTTTATGTATTTTGCTTTAATTGTTATACGATAGGCGATACTGCTTTTGCTGGTTTATGACTAAGAGGTGTGAGCTCATTATTATTTTTCACATAGTCATAAAACCGGGGTTCGTTACTGAATTGTTTTACGACTTTATTTCGTTTGATTTATAGGCCTGTTAGTTTTCCTCTAACAGTCGAAACTTGATTCTGAAGACCAAAAACTGAAACTAAAAAGGATTTCGAAACTGTGCATAATTTCTAATTAAATCTAAAATAAAGCTGTAAGTAAGAAGAAATCTACTCGTAATATTATTATTATACTCTGAATATGACTGTTGTCTAAATAGTCAAAGTATCCATGCAAATTAAATAACTTTTTTAAAACTAATTTAAAAAGTTGTCTATTATTTAACATTACCCAACTAGTCTGTTCAAATATATAAAAAAAAATATGTGAAACTAAATATGAATAATAATTAAATGCATATATGACAAGAAATTTATATCTAAATAAAATGTTAAGTAATTATAGCTAATTAAAAAGTTTTTTAAGGTCGTGGATTGCCCAAAACTTTAAGACACTTCTTCACATGGATAATTAATATTTATTGAAAGTCATTATATATATATATGCATGTCATGTCTGGATTATATACCAGAAAATGAAATCAATAAGTACATACTGTCAACACAATACTGAATATACTGAATGAATCAAAATATATCAAATAGTCGATATTTGAGGTGTCTGAGAGCAAATATCAAAGTAAATTTTAGTCTTTCTAGGACTGTACTATTATAGACAATTAAAGAAACATTTCAGGGACTAATTGTCCCTCAAATTGATAAAACTAAATTGATAAAAACTAAATTGATAAAATTAAATTGATCTGAAAAGAGATAGATATGGACATCATATGGACACCAATTTATCTGCTCGTAAGACCAAAATTTATATTAGTTATAGCATACAGTTTCTTAGATCTACATTATCTAAAAACGAATTGACAAACTTTATACGTATATATGTGTTATTCATTAAAATACAAAAGAAATATAAATAATATTAATTACAGTATAACTTATGATATATTGAGTGTTAAATTAAATGGGGATTATTTAAATTATTTAAACAATATACCACTTAGCTTTTTAAAAAACATATAAATAAAATTTTGTCATTAAAACCATTAATTATTAAAATATATATAAAAACACTTTATAAAAACCTATATAAATACTCTACTAATATGGGATTGGGTAGTCAGAACCAAAATTTTGGTATATCAGTGTGTTCTCACTCACTGGTTGTGATATATATGTATCTTATTTCCTTCTCTTTTTAACCATTCTACGCATGCGATTTATAATTCTCTGCAGTATTAGTTTTCCCATTTTGTCATAAACCAGAAAGTATTTTAATTTTATTTCCTAATTGTTATTGGGATATTAATTATTTTTAATAATTTTTGAGTTATTAGATATAAAACGAATTAGATTATATCATACATATTATATGAGTGGACATATATAAATGTGTCTTAAAACCACCCCTAAAAAAGCACAACGAAAACTTCCATCTTTGGTTCTTCAAATATGAAAGTAAACGATGTAACTCTGGAACAAATTAGATGGTTCGAAACAAATCCTGAAGAAAGTTCTTCTTGGAAAAGTGTATATAGATGGTTTAATACAGTTCTATTTGAGAAGAAATTGATTGTAATTAAAAACTAGATAACTAAAAACCTAGATTAGGTGTAATCGGTCGTTTAGAAGTGGGACAGAATACAAGTCTTTCTCTCTCTCTTATACACAATTAAAGATTTCATATCTAGTCTGTTCTGAGCAAGAGAGTAGTATTGTTGTTTTGCGTATAAATAACAGACTTTAGTAAAGGACTTATTCTTTTTCGGAGCTATTGTTAAACAATTATTATAGGTATTATCAAGTTTTTGTACTGAAATATTGCAAATTAAACAGTAAATATGTGCAACGTAAAAAGTATCCGGAATCCCTAAATACAAGATCAATAAATAAATTTAAAGAAATTTTATCGTTTTTAAAGTGGCCGCAATCGAGTGGAATACAACAATGCAAAGCCGAGACACCCTACACACCACACAGTTTTCGTATACTGATTAAGATATTAAGGACGTCAATTCCTTTAACAAATTTTTATTTTTGTAGGTTCAATTAGCTAATCTACATATATTGGAAAACAGATGGCGCTCACATCTCGAAAGCTATCTGAGTACAGTGCAATAAACTCATAGAAAAAAAATGGCGGATATATATTTTCGTGTGATTTTTAAAACATATCCTCGGGATGCTTTTTACAAAGAATGTACATATATGTTATATAAAATATCAGTAGGAATATAGCCAAATATATTATTTGTATGAATTTTTTTTTTGTAGTTAATTTATTTAAATTATAAATAAAATATTAATGTTAATTTACATTGAAAAAAAAAATAAATTATTTTTACTTCTCAACTGGGTTTTTTAAAATAAAAATTTAAATAATAACATATTAATCATTTAATTATTAAATAAATACTTAATTAAATATTAATTATCGAGGCTATAATAATGTGTGTGTACTGCGAGGTTTTACATATTAACATATCTAATTACATCGTTTCTCCAATTAAATAATTATAGGAAATAACTACCATTTATTTCATTGACATGTTTATGAGCCAACAATAATCATGGAAATAACAAATATTAGTTGATTGAACATTAAAGCAATCATTATAGTAATAATAATAATTAAAGTAATTGCAAAAACAATAAAAACAACCTCCAAAATAACCTTACTCAACCAAACACAAAAAACAAAAACAACAACGACTTGAAGCAAATAAACTAACTGAAAGTTGGTGGCTCCACAATATTTTGTCAACATTAAAAACGCGCAACGTAATTTTTGTTGTTGTTCTTCTTCTTTATTGTGTTGTGATGTATGTGAAACGTCATTCGTCAACTCAGCTGCTAATTCATTCATTTATTCATGTACTCAGTTATATATATTCATTCATTGTAGCAAAACGTAACAAACGATAAGTTCGTCTACACTCGACTCATAGATAGGCAATACAAAAGGCAAATAGTTGAATTATCACATACATACACACATATAACTTCATACATACATTCATACAAAACCGGTATACGCACATTTATCTATAAAATGGCAATAGCTGGCTACAAATCACTGGCAAATTTATGAGGGGTGTATAGCATGTGCGTTTATTTAGTATATATATATGTGTGTGTGTGTGTGAGTGTATGAACACTAGAATATGGTGTGAAGGCAAATAAGGCGTTAAAAGAAAAACTGAAAAAAAAAACAGAATAACAGAAAAATATACGCTAAACTAAAAATAAATGCAAATACAATGTAAACAATATGAAAAGACAAGAAAAGAATTTGTCAAAGGGTCCAAAATTGTTGTAATTTTTGTTTTTGTTTCTTGTTTTAACATTGAATGATTTTGTAAGTGTGTAGGTTGCAATCATAAGTCAATGTTACTTTGTTGAGGGCAATGTGCTCTGTGTGATTATGTTGCTAACATAGTCAGAGGCGTAGTTTAATTTTTAAAGCACATAATTCATAATATTTAAAATAACAAAAAAGTCTGTAGAAGTTTCAAGTAATTTATTTTGAAAACAAGTTTTTAATGAATGAAGCGCTTAATAAAGAGAGGTAATTTTCCCGAATTTAAATGGAAATTATATTTTAAATTCAACGAAATCAAAGGCCCTCAAATGAAATAATAGAAGATATAAAATATACAAAGAGGAGCATAACAGGGGATATTAAATGTTATACACAAGATAATGGGTGCAGCATTATATTGTTATTTAAATAGTTTTTAATAAGTTTTTATATAAACAAAAAATTTATTTTCATTTTGGTTTTTTTTAATTTAATTTAATTAATTTTTTTTTTTTACTATTTTAATATATCTGCTTACCTTATAATTGCTTTTATTCGAAATTATTTATTTTTATTAGGTATATTATATAATATTATTATATAGTATATATTACATTCATTATTAAAAATTTAAATATATATATATATATATATATATATTTTAAGAGAAGACTTTTATTTTTTATTATTTAGTTATATTTATTTATTATATATTACTTAGTAAATTTAACATATTTATATATATTATCGTTTTTGTTTAAAATATGTCAATTTTGTATTTTTTATTGTGATTCCCATTTCTTTTTATTTTTTTTACATTATATTTTATTTTTTTAATAATATATAAATTAAAATTTATTAAAATTTTTGTGATATCTTTGTTTCTGTTTATAAAATTTAAATTTAATTTATGAAATTTGTAATATAATATAAATTAATTGATTTGTGTCTTTTTATTTAAGATTGTTTTTCTACGTCCGACTTTAGTTTCCATTTATTTTTAGCTAAAGTTGCACACATGATTGTCAGCTTCGAATGTTTAGAGGCAGTATTATTACTACGCTTTTTTCTTACTCATTTTGTGTGAAAAATGCTACACACTTATCGAGATATTGCACTAAATGACTTAGTGTAAACGCAGATATAATTACTTCATTACTTTGTTGTTTATTTTATTCTATATTATAAAATTATATTAAATGGTATTAGTATTATTGGTTTTAGAAATGGTCATGTTTGTCTCATTAACCAATTCTGGTGATGTTCTATCACCCGTTAGAATGGTCACAATAATAATATGTGACAACAGTCGACTTTAATATGTGATAAATTAATTCATATAAATAAATTTTGAATTTTTTAATAATATAAATAATATAATTATATGATTATACAGACTATTTCTAAATAAAGTATAAGATGAAAAGATAGATATTTAGCATCAAAAAAAATTATTTACAAAACTGGTTAGTATTGATATTATAAAATTTTATTAAAATTTAATTTTAATCTTACTCTTACTATAGATTATCGTTTATACTATTAATTATATAAATAATTATATTAATTATGTAATTATTTTTTTTATACTTTTCCTTTTAAAAAACACAATATATAATATAGTTTATAGTATCAATTACGTGATTGCTTGGTTGCTTGGCTGCTCCTCAGATATCTTTTTGCTAATTACAGTTAGTATTCTACTACCATATGCCTTACTTGATATATTGAGCAATTAAAAAATGCAAAAACTAAGTCTATTCTATCAAATTTAGATAATTTAGTAGATATTTTGTTTTTACCGATGAACAGTCTGATAAACTATTAAAAAAGTTACTTTCCTAAAAATCAGTTACGGATTCGAACTCGAGTTCTCTTGGCATAATTAGTTCGTGAATATATATGATATTGTAATATTACAACCATTTCACTTCTGAGGAATAAAGTGCGCCGGTCTTTCTAGGATGGAAAATGAATTATAACTTGTACCCTTCCCCCACCCCCCGTACCACTATGTTTTCCTACGTTTTCCATGATGTATATATATATAAGCACATACTAGTTTTTGTTATGAAATGCTAAATATTTTTTAGTATTATGAATTAAACTTATTTTCAGATTATTTTAAATAAGTAAATTCTGCTTTAAACTCAAAAAAATATTTTGTTATTTAAAAAAGTTTATGAAATACTTAATAATTAGTAGCGTTTGTTAATATTTAAAATCGAATATCTGATATTTCTATTATTACTAAAAACTTTAGAAATTATTAAATTTAAATTCGTTTAGTATTTTATTAACTTTATATATAGCATATTGTAATATTTCACCTAATTTTATATTAAAATGTGCCCCCTAAAGTGGGAGACTCTGTCTTGTTAATGCTAACGGAAACAGCTTTGGGCAGAATTATTGTGTGTTTAAACCTCATGAGCTTTACGCTGATGATTAAGTCACTTATGAGGCGATTAACTACTGAAAGTGGGAAGATTATTAATCCCAAAATAGTTTTCATGATTTTTTGTGAGAAAAATGAATTTTAATTATGAATATAAAAAGAAAAAATATTACAATTTTCATGTTTTTGTAAGAAAACAACTTTTAATTAGAATTATGTAAAGAAAAAAAATTTTATGAATAAAATTATAAACACAATTTCTAATACGTTTTAAAATGTTTTATTGATTATAATTGCATTTAATAAAAAAAAATGTTTGTTTTTCTAACTTCAATTGTGTGAATACTGAATCATGACTTACTTTTGCTATTCAATAGAAGACTTATGACTTCATCAATTAAATTTAAATAATGAAAAATGTTATAATATGAAACTCTATACACAGAAAATTCAATTGCAAGTTATTTAAAATTATTTCAACATAAACATAAATTATTTTATTAAAAAATAAATATATATAAAACTACTGTTAAAGTATCTTAAACTGAATTTTATTTATGTTGAAATGCTGAGTTTTATTGCCAATTACCGTTGTTGGCTTATCTCCAGCCCAGTTGATTGCAAACTGCCCACTCAAGAAATGGAACAGCGTGCAGTTTGGAACCAGTTTTTCAACTGATAAAAATGATGCAAATAATTAACACATTAGCACTGACACAGATACAGATACAAACTTTAATAATCTAGAAAAGTTAGTTAGTATAAATAAAATAAATATACAACAACAACAACACCAACAACAACAGAAATGCAGAAAAATCAAAACAAAAACCACATTTGAACTTTATTCAAATTTACTCACATACATACACACACATACAAACTGCTTTTATATTAAATGAAAGAGTAAAAGTTAATATTAATTTAAAGTAATTTTAGTGAAATTTAGATAATTTATCAAAATGCAAAAATTATAGACACAAAAAATACAAACACAATAATAAAAATTATCTCACCCATTATTTTGTAATATTTTAAAAATACACGTAAAATAATAAAAAAAAAAAATTTTTTCTTAAACTACACTTTGAAAAATATCTAGATTTTTGATTACAACTATCTTTTCTGCACAAAACTGATTTTAACTGATATTTTTAACTTTTTTCTAAATGATTTTATTTTGTTTTTACGACTGTGGCGGATGTTTTCTTTTCAACGTTTTGTGTTGATTTGAGTCGCACTATGAAATTCGGTTTGAATAGCAACCAATATTCGTTGTTGTCGATTGTATCTGCGTATCTCACAGATACGGTACATTTAACTGTGTGCCGACACACACAAGGGGCGGCATACACGTATATCGTATACGTGTGAGCACATGTACGTTCCAACACGATTCGAGCAAGTGTTGGTGTCAGCAAAATCAAAATAATAAATTTCCCATACAATTGTCACACAGTACGTTGTTTCTTACTAACAGCGTAAGGCAAAGAAGGCAAAATTTCCCTTTTGTGTGTGCAGTTAATGGGAAATTTTTTCGCTTCAGTTTACTTCGAAAATAAAGTCTGTTTTCACAACACTTTGTTTAGTAGTGAACGAAAAAGGGCTTTTATTTTGCAGAAAAGTTGCTAAAAGGTTCTTACGATTTTAAGCTACACCAGAAAGCTTTGTGTTTATATGCAGCACATCGAGTCGACTATGGTACAGTGGAATATGTATTTACGTAGCTATATATTTTAACTCATACATACATACGTATTCATATTCACTGTTTACTACTTCTTCTTCTGCTACTGACTTTATTGTTTTCGCACTGTTGGAGTAGTTGGAGTAGTTGTTGTTTGTTGTTGTTGTTGTTGTTGTTGTTGTTGTTTGGTATTTTTGTAGCTGGCAATGTCGGTGGCATTATTGTTGTAATTAATGGGCATTTGAATTATATTTGCGCTCGTAAAATTTACAGCAATTGTAAAGAATTCCTTCCATGGCTACTCTTCCCTTGTCCATTTTAATAAATACTTCCAGCTTCTTCTTATTATTTTCTATTAGTTTTTCTTTGTTTTTCGTTTGTTTCTTTTGTTGTTATTGTATTAATTTTTTTCTGTTTTGTTGTCAGTTTTTCATTTTAGCAAAGGCAGCAAAATATTTTATGGCTTTTATACTTTCTAAGGGGTTTTCGGTGGTTCTACTCTCTTTATAATCTGTAGTTCTGTACGGTAATAAATTTCACTTTTTCTTATTAAATTTTGAAGTTTTGTAAAACTTATTCCAAAATCTCATATTTTCAGTTTTTCTCTTATAATACTTTTGGTTGATAAGACACACACCAATCTATTAAGTAAACTAAATCTATTATAGTCAACGGAAGTCTTTCTTATAATATCACTAATTGGAAAGAATTACGAATTAGGGTAATATTACCTGTTAGAAATGGACTGCACATTTTAAAGTTATATCATCTATAAATAATTTCAGTAATAGCTTTTAATACTATTTGGCCACAGCAGAAGACTAAACCAACCAGTTATTACTGGTTGGTTACTATTTTCTATTAAAAGAAAATAGTAGAAATACTACAATTAAAACATAATAATTATCCAGTTCATTTGTTAATTATGAAACATAATAACAACTTGTTAGAGAGCTTACAGGATCTTTTAGATATTGTTATAAGAGCATGTACTTAGTACAGCTTCAAAACATATAGTAAATTATAAAAAGACAAATATATACAATTATTTAGATCAGGGCTGTCCAGATCAGATAAGATTGCGAGCCAATACAAATCACTGAATATGTTGAAAAGCCGCAGAAATAAAGGCATATTATTGTTAGGGGATGTGGCACTGCTACCATTGGGTCTATTGTGCCCCCTTCTGTATTCAGAGCAGGACTCTAACCGCTATTGCGTCAATAAAAAGTAGTATAGAACCTACTTTTTAGAGTTTTATTGCCTCTTCCGTTAGAGTACACATTCTCAGCAGCTTATTCCGACTCCTTATTCTCCGCACTGAAACTACAGTTTGCAAACTATTTAAAGCATATTAATGCATTTATTTATGATACTGTAAAAATAAAATAATGTTGTGCTTTGGACAGCCCTGATTGAGATAATAGATTAAGATTGAGATATAGAGCTTTCTTTCAATATACAAAACTTACGCTGTACATAAGTACAGGACACTGATTTTACCTTCTGTATAGATGCATGAACGCTGTCAGAAAAAGTTGAAAGACGAACTTGTACAGGCAGATCGTGTCTCTGATGGAGTATGAAGTTTGACCCTATTTATTGCTCTGTATTGAATAAGTTTGAGGCATTTGAATTGTGGTCCTATGGACTAATATATGTTTACAACACAGTTGAACTGAGCATATCACATATATAGTACTAAAATGGATTAGCTTATTAGGCGGTAACTGTTTACATATAATGATATCATATCATATAAACAGATATTTGAATTGGTTTGACATTATGAACAGAATATAAATACAATTCAATATTTCAAAAATATTTTCGAGGTATTTTACTTCCAAAATATATTCATTGAAGATATCATAGAGCACTATGGTTTCCAAAATAAAACAATTATAAAATTGAACATAACAATAATTATACAATAATTATTTCCATATAGTTTAAGAAAAATATTTCAACTAAAATTATTTATAAGTAAAAAAAATTAATTAAAAATAAAAAATTTAATTGTAAAATTAATTTACAATTTAAATTGAAAGAAAACAATTTTAAAATAAATTGAAAAAAAAAATTAATTAAATATAAATAAAATAAATTATACATATTTTAGTTTATGATTAATAAATATTTTTTTCCAATTTTTTATTTTAGATTAAGTTAAATTTTGTTAATATGTATGTTAGAATTGAAAGAAAATTGGTTTTATATAACTTAATAAAAATATTTAATTTAAGATTGTCTATAATTAAAAAAAACTAGTTTCAACTGCAAATCAAAAAAAGTAATTTTAAAATAAATTGAAAAAAAAAATATTTAACTAAACATACTTAGGACAAATTGCTATATTATTATTATAATTAATAATTATTATTTTCAAAACATTTTAAAATTTTTTTTTAATTTTCTATTTTAAATTACAAAAATATAGCAAATTAATATTGTTATTTTAAAATCTTTGGCTAATTTATTTTTATGGTTAGAGATATAAAATAATAATTGAAAACATAAAAAAATCACAACCAGATAATAACTATATATAATATAATTTTTTTTGATATTAATTGTTCGCATTAGAGGCTCACATATCATAAATTAGTAAAAAAAATTGAATTTACCAAAACAGATAAAATTAGTTAATTTATTCAAATATATACAATATAAAAATTAAATTTGAAAATTTAATGTAAGAAATTGATTTTAAACTTATTTCCTTTAATTTTAATTAATAATTTGTCTTTCAACTATATATAATTAAAATTAAAATTCAGTTATATTTAATTTAAAATTAATTTTTATAAATTTTATTTAAATTAACTTATTATAATTTTAATTTTAAATTATTTTTCTTTAACTTAATTTAAACTAAATTTTTTAGTTTTAATTTAAAATAAATTTTATTAAAAATCATCAAAAATTAATTTTACTTTTAAGTAGTAATATCAGCTAAGATTGGATTTATTTTTGAGCGGAACAGTATCTCTCACAGTAAATATCAACTAACAGGGACACAAGTTTATATGAGATTGAGAGAAGTTTCCACAATAAAAGCAATTAAAAAATCGTTATATTATAAGAAAGCTATGCCTTATATGGGAGGACAATAACAACAATAAGATAATGCAGTTTTACATATATTATCACTAAATAAGATCTACTCTCAATACTCACACTTTAACAAAAACTTTTACAACATCCAAGTAATTTTTTTTACATTTTTTTAGTATAAAGTCCTTTTTTTTAATTCTTGTAATTTTTCACTTTTAGAACACAAATTTATTTTTATTTGGATTTTTTTAATTCTTACAAGCAACAACACACGCACTGCAGCCACTGCAACTTCAACTGAAGCTCGTGGTGTCGCCGAGGCCGAGTGATCTTCGAAACGTGCCAGATTTCTGCATATTTTCGAAATGAAGGTGCCTTGCAACCACCAAAAATTGTGTGACGTGCACCTTTCACCCCAGGCCATTGCAATGCATTGGCAGGACGTACAGAGGTGCCCGCACAGCCGCTGTTACATACGTAACTGCATTTTACCCCTAATTGCAGGCAATAAAAATTGCAATTTAATTGAAGGACACACAGTGGTGGAAGGGTGTGAATGAGAAAATCAAACAAAAAACAAAAAATGTTGAAAGTAAAATTATTAGAAGAAGAAATTCTAATCGATATACACTTTGTGCACTCTTCTTCACATATCTTTTTTTGCATTTTCTTTTATTGTTTTTGTTGTCCTTGTTGTTTTTGTTTTTCTGCTGCTGTGCAGTTTGCGTTTTGCATTTTGATACGTTGATGAGGCACTAACTTGCAGCAGCTGTGAGTATTTCAAATTTAATGAAAGTGATGCAAAGTTAAGTTAAGTTAAGTGACGTACTTGGAATAAGAATTCACAGCTACAATACAGGGTGCTATGAGCAGTAATTGTGAAAAGAGCTGGTATTTTAAAAATGCAGTTCTTACTAAAATCTTACTAAATTGGATATTTGTGCAATACACAATACATATCACTAGTCATCTACTAAATTTATCATTTACTGTATTAAATGCTCAATTATATATTATAAGAAATATTTATAAAACTATTAGTGAAATCATTGAGGTTCAAATTCGAATTAATATAATTGTAAGTTTAAAGATATTACTGTTAATAATATCACTCCCACGGGAAAATGGTAGGCACACCTGTAGCGAGAGGCGATTAAAATCTAGTAGGCACCATTTAATACTGTTTGGAGTCTGAATAGTAGTATGTAAGTTTCACTTGTGACAACCAACCAAAGGTGTGAATTTTGTACCACGGGCTCGACTACTCCGAGTTTGGTAGACATATTAAAAAGAACGTCGTGGTGGCTGTAGTTAAAGTCCAATTTACTCTAATAGAATGATTGTATTAACTTATCTTCCTTCGGTATGAGGTTGCATTTTACAACCGGCTGCTGCGACTGAAAGAACAGTAAAGCTGTTAGATAAGTATATCTTCCTTTCAAGGAGTAAACTATAAACAAAGATATAGCTTTAGGTGGTATCGGCAAAATTGCTTGGGATGCCAATAAAGCATTTATCGTTGCATTGTACTGATATATGTGTTAAGAGCACCGCGGTATTGAGCCCTAATTACAAGAAATCACGACTTAAAAGGTGTGGACTCTGTTAATGATATTAATAATTTTTTGACGTTTGCAATTATATTAATTTTTTATGTATATTTTTATATTTATTATAAGTTTTATTCTATTATTTTTTGTTGATTTATAAATGGTATATGGTGGGCTTGAAGATTCTAAATTTTTTTTTGATAAAACTTTAATAAGGTCTTTCTGATATCACAAATAACCCAATATTATTTCTGATTATCATTAACAAAATTATTTTATTTCAAATAATTTAGATAAATTAATAAAATATTATTTAGTTTTAGTAAATTAATTGAAGATTTGTGTATTGGATCAGTCTTTTTCCTGGTAAGCAATTTGTTCCTATCTGCCCCCTTCTTCTTTTTCTTTTTTAACATTAACTGGAAGTTGACCATATAGTTTCACAACTCTCTTGAACGTGATTTAATTTTGTTGCTGATGCATATACACTATTCTATGTGTAATATGGGCTGTCCGTTGCTCTTCCATCAATACAACATAATGAATCATATCAATTAATTATTAAGTTTTTGGATGAAATTTATTTAACATGAACCTTCCCAGTAAATCATATCTATTTTGTTGTTTTTTCCCGAGTACCTTAACGTAGCCATCTTTACACCTAACCAAATCTCAAATTATAAAATAAATATAGAAATTCAGTTTTTTTAAATTAAAAGTAGGTGCAAGTAGAGATGTATTCTCCCGGTGCATCAGTTTTTTATCTGTTACTTTAATGTACCCAATTTCACAGATTAATAAATGAAGTGCATTAATTTCCCAAGCCTACTACAATAGATTGTAAGACATATACAGATACTCAGATGGTTGGAGTCATAATTTGAGCATACTATAAGATGATAACAATACAGGCCAATGGACCTAAGTAGATTCTTAGGATCGGCGGTATAACATATTATAAGAAAATAATATTACTCGTTTTAAAATTCTTCATCTTGTCCACATAAAACCCTTGCAGTCACAAAGAATCTTACACGCTCAGCTTCTTTTAAGCAGAGATGTCATGTTTTCACCTCCGATAGATTCATTGATTGAGGTAGTAACGCGCATGACGAGCCGTGAATGGCAGAGGATCTTTTATACCACAGCAGCTATTCGTAAAAGGATATGAAATAATCCAAGACAAATTTTGAATACTAAAATGGATTCTTCACACAAACGAGAAAACTATATCCAAACGTACAGCTTTAGTTGGTACCGGCGGAATTTCAATAATATTTTAACGCAATAAACCGATACTTGTGTTAAGAGCACTGTAGAGTTAAGCCTACAAGGCAGTCGTAAGATTAAATAACTCTAGATTTTTGTTCAAACAGCAATTCTGATCCTGACGTTACAGATTAAGAGAACCTGTAGCTGCACACTTTTAGCTGGTGTGTTCTGTTTAATAGGAATATCATTTTGTAGTTGTTAGGACGTATTAACTCTATTACTCGTGCAGTACCAGCTGTAGCGGTCTAATAACATGTTCATATTGATATACTCTTAAATTGACTCTATTGATTAATTAGTATTAGTTTTCTATGAAACTTACTCTGGTAACCATTTTCGATAATGTTTTTGGAGAGTGATTTTAAACAATCAGAATTTAATCACAATATATGGTTCAATGTTTTTATTTGATGACTATGTCATGCTATAATCTGTATACATAGTAATGACAGTAGGTAGGTAGACAAGGTCAAAGGAGTTATAAATTCTCTTCAATAAGCTGAAAAAGCTATTTGGATTCTACACAGTCGGACGCATTGATAAGTACATGATAGCAGTAACATAGTAGAGGTATATTTTCAATCACTTGGAGCTGCTTTTTATATATCATATCATAATATATATCATAATATTTCTAATATAATCAATATTTAACGCAAACCACTAAAAAGCAATTTATTTTTTAACAGTTCATTTTATTTTGAAGTATTTTATTCAAAATTTAATTTTCGGAGAGTGTTTCAGAACGTAATAAACTCAATCGCTACTAAATCGCACTTGGTAATATCGACACTCAGTAATAAACAATTAGGATGAAATATGATTGCGTATTTTTTATTAATCTTGTATTTTTTTTTTCGTTTTTTGGATTTCCACATAACCTGTAAAACAGTGTTAATATAAATATTTAAAAGAAAATTAATTTAATCCAAGTGGTAAGTGGTAAGTGGCAAGTGGCAAGCGTATAAGTGCACCCAATCAAAGGAGAATCTTCCATAGCGGCACATAAAGTACACAAGTGCACCGATAGCAAAAAATTATGCTAAAATGAGATCTAATTTTGTTACAGGAATTCAGCAAACGAAAAA
Organism: Teleopsis dalmanni; assembly: GCF_002237135.1. Classification (NCBI taxonomy): domain Eukaryota; kingdom Metazoa; phylum Arthropoda; class Insecta; order Diptera; family Diopsidae; genus Teleopsis; species Teleopsis dalmanni. Next base: position 169,059,421 of record NC_051847.1, read on the forward strand.
AAAAACTCCAAAAAATAAATAAATCCAAAATGTAAAAATAGCATATCCTTGGGTGTCGGTCGGTCGGTTTGTATTCCTGTTGGTGTATAGAGATATTTTCAGTTTTTTTGTTTTTTGAAGAGTAAAGCGACGGCAAAAAAAATCAAAATTAAAATTAAAGCAACCAAAAAAGAAAACTTTTTAAGTGTCAGCAGTTTAATCTCCGAGAGTTCACGACAGACGCGATTGAAATGTGGAGACACTAAAATATTCTTCCCACTCAATATAAACAAAAAATATTAAGCGCTCAAAGCCCAAAAATTTCAACAAAAACAACAGAAAACAACAGAAAACAAACACGCACGCAAAGTCACATGGGCGTGGCATTATTGCTGCATTATTTTTTTATACCATTTATTTATTGTTATTGTGGCACAATGTGCGGCTTATAGTCTACCTTGTTTAACATTTTGCTTATTAAAAAGAAATTAATATAGTTGCACCTTACTAATAATCCATAACGACACTCGAGGCAGTGCGAACGCTTCCACAAATGCGACTGACAGTGATAAATACTTGTATGGAAGCGAAAATCGCGGCGCCATTTTGGTGAGAGTGAATAGACAATACACATGCAAGTAGTGATGTAGGCAAAATAGCATATGTTCAAGCGATTGTAGCAGAAAAAAAACAAAAACAGAAATTTTGACCAGCACCAAAGGAATTTATTTATTTAATATTTTATTTTGTGAAAGAATTTTGCAAATATTTTTATACTCCAGAGCAAAAGTTGAGCTCGGAGAAAGAAGCATTTGAGTTGAAATAGATTCTAAGGAATTAAATATTTTTTTCTATCTTTGAGTTTTTTAAGTCAAAAGTGCTTGCGTATCTCAAGAGAATTAAATATTCAAATGAGTCACAATACTCCGTTCGCTAAATTGACATGTAACTGACTAAAGAGCGTAGATGGAAGTGTGCTGCTTTTAACTGATTTAATATAATTTTTTAAAGTTCGTGCATATCAAATAATAAATAAATCATTAAAATAGATATTTTGTTCAGTTTTATGGAATATTATCTTTTTTATGCTTAACGCGTTTTGCTATGTTGCGTGTTCTTATGTTAAATATATTCTCTAATTATTAATATAATTATATTAATTATTTTTCTTTTATTTTTATTATATATAATATTTTATGCAGTAATGTGCATGATAACAAATTTTTATGGTTTTTGTAAATTTTTTTTTGGCTTTTTATTTTCTTAATGTTTTTGCGTGTTAATCTGCGGTTTAAAATTTATGGCAGAATATAATTTGTAATACTTGCAGTGCAAAAATTATGTATGGACGATTAAACCAATAGATGTTCTCACACACCACTAATGATAGATATTTAACGATATCCAAAATAGCTATATCACCGACCCAAAGGCACACTTGATAAAAAGTTATGCACAATTAGGCCAGTAGATGTTCCTACAGACCACTGATGCTGGATATTTAGCGATATCTGAATAGCCTATATCCTCGATTTAAGTATACACTTGATAAAATGTGTCATTGGATTGGAATATTTTTTCAACATTACCTCTTTTCTTAATCGAATTGGATTTCTTGTCATAGAGCACTTTATTTTAATAGGACATAACATTTTTATAGGGTTGATTTTTTCAATAAAATTTTATTTAACCAGGCTTCAGGTCGGTAATTTAGCAAATCAAATTATTAATAAGTTAAAATTATTAAGTTATTAATAAAGTTTTGGTTTATAATTAAAAAAAAAATATTTTAATACAAATATTTCGAAATACTTCGTAGACCATCTTCAATCACCCGATTATATTAAATTTTTGTATTTTGATTTATTCAAGATTTTGAAGAACTTACTTAACAAAATTAATAGTTTAGCTTTTCGTCTTGGTTGACGAGTTTGTAATTATATATTAACATATTTCAGATATATATGTTAAAATACTTAATATTTTTTAATATTATTTTATAATTGTTATTATAATATTTAGTAATATTAATTATACTACAGCAGTTGTAAATATATATTTTACTACTATGATGAGTCGGTTTATCGATTTTCGGCTGCCTATCACAGTTTAAATGATTTAATTATATAATATTATTAACAAGAACATTTCTTCAACTAACCGACTATAACTACCGTTCGGTATTATATCTCTCTTTTTATAATGGATCTCCTGCTCCAATATAAGTATTGATAATACTTTTATTGGGAACCATTTGTAGCTCTTTTGTGCTATAGATATTATAGACCTCTTTATCAACCATATTATCACAGATTTATTTTAAAACTGGAACCTTTAAGTTGAGTTAAATTATTTGACTATTATCAATTGGCACTAAAAACAATTTATAGGAACTAAAAAATATCTATAGAAACTTAAAAATATCTATGAAGACTGTAAAAAATATGATTTCAGACTAAAAAACTTCTTGGACTTGGACTACATTTTTAATTTGGTTTAAACATTGCATTTGCAAGACACGATTATAGTTCTCCAGAACTAGCCACTAAATGATAGATTTTGAAGATATTAGCCATTCTAAGTACACTTTGTACTACACTACGCATCGCTATAATTTTAATCTCACGATGTTAAGACCTAAGTTGGAAAATTGCACATAAAAAACCACGGAATGAATGGTTTATTGAATTGGGGTAAGTGACGGCATAACTTTCTCTTTAGTTGAAGTACCTTAAAAGCACAGTTGTGTTAATATATACTCGGGTATATAATCTTAATCATTGTTGATAAAGAAGATGGTTCTTAAAAAATTTGTATATTTGGGAAGTCCGTCAGACTTATTAGTTCGCAGACAAATAAATGTTGACTGAACTCACTCTTACTAAGACTTAGCTTTTGAAAAGTAAGTGTTTTGTTATTTCTTATAATGAGAGTAGAGTAGAGTAAATTTATCTTAGTATACAAGTTCGTAGTATACAAAAATGCCCTGAAACACAAATCAATGACATTGGATACCAGTTAGCGATTGACTTCAGTAGACTTTTGCACTGCTTGATTTTCTTTGATTTAGTATAGTGCTTATACAGCCTTTTATAAGAAGGGGGTCCATCCTTAGCTAGAAAATAGGCTACTTTTCTTATCGACCTAAGCGAGCTGTCAACCTTCTAAATTAGGAACTTAGCCTAGTTTATAGAACAATACAGTTGGTTCACCTTTATCTGACTTCAAATCGGCGTACGTACAAACTCTAGTCCCGTGGTACTACGAAGTAGGTGTTTTAGCTTAAGTGGGCTTGGACATAGGGTTGTCACTCCAATCTAATCTAACCTAAACAGAATGAGAAAAGCGGCCTTACAGTTAAAAAGGGTTGCAATCTCTTTATTTTGATTATTTTCACTTTTTGGAATCAGTTGACCTATCTTATTGATAGAAATACTTTATAAAAGGTCATTGATGTTTTGTAAGGTCGTGCGTTGCATGATAAAACTAACTCTCAGTCATCAGATATTATATCTTTTGAAGAATATGGGTTTAAAAAAATTGTTGTTTTTGAATATTCGGGTATAAAACTTTAAGATTTCATTTTATGTTTCATTTAATGAAATATCCAATAAATATATGCCAAGAACTTGATTTGAATTTGATAATATTGGTATGAAGACCATTGAAGAATATTGAAGTTGAGTCTAGAAATCTTTTTCTTCTATTTAAAAATTCTGTTTTTCAATTAATATTTTTTGCTTATAAAAACTTTATAAAAGTTAACAAGCGTTTATCCATGTCAAATGTGAACAAACCAGAATATCATTCCATTTCAGTATGAACACGAGTGTGAATCTTTATTCATTTTTGAATAAAATTAAATTCTTCATTGTTTTGTTAATCCATTTTGCCTTAACTAAGGAATTAACAAGCAAACAATAACAATCGTGTTTGATGGAATACAGTCTTTACTGTTCTTAATATCGCTATTCATCAAAAAGAATTTAAAATATGTATTTAATGTCTGATTTTATTCCGTTTATTCCGAACGATCGGAGAATTTGTTAAATCCAGCCATTTTCGTGTTCATCGCACAACGAATTTGTGATATTGTGAATTTGTTTTCCGTTTCGTACATGTCGTGCATTTGTCTTTTAAATATTTAAACAATTATTTATTGCGCTATAAAATATATTCATTATTGCCATTAGCCGCCCATAAATTGGCAAATAAATGTCGAGTGTCGAGTAGTCACCGAAACGTAATAACAGAGGCGTAGCTCATTCTCATTTTTGTGGCAATTAAAGTAGATCATATCGACATGGTGTCTCTCCTCACCACCGAGAAGAAGATTCTGTGATGTCTCAGTGTGCTATTGGACTGACTAAGTCCAGTGTGCTGGCAATTAAGCGTGGGGGTACATGGATGCGGTGGCAGTGCTTAGGACTTGAACCGCTGAATCGCTTTGATAAATTTACTTTTATTGGCTGTACGCTTCAAAAAAACTTAACTTAATTCCAGTTTAAGTCTTAATACGAGTTTACCTACCGTTCACATACACGGACATGCATACATAGTACATCGTTGCCACTGCCGAATGCTCGTAATCAAGCATTTTTATGGCTTTCATTGAATTTGCATAAAAATGAATGCAAGAAAGGATTTCATTCGTGCATTTCTTTGAAATCTTATATTTTATTTGATGGCAATGAAATGTCTAAATTATGGAAAGAAAATTCAAATCATAAATGTTAGCTACGCAATATAATTAATTAATAAATGACTTCCATTCCATTCCATTCCAATTCTAACAAAAATCTTAACAACGCTAATTATAAGCAAAATGTTGACATTCACATTTGTTTATTCATTTATTTGTTTATTATTTTAATTGAAAATTTATTAAAAGAAAGTAAATTAAGTTGAGATATATGTTGTTGAGATACTATAGTCGAATAGCAGTCTGACGTGTATTTAAAAGGTTTCTAATTTATTGTTTATTTTATTAAGATTTATAAACATTAAATCTAATGCATGCTGAGCTAATTTCTTTTAATTAGTATTATTAAGACAGTAAATTATTTCAAATTAAATTATTGCAAATATATTCAGCTAAGCTGTTAATTGAATATATACAAAGTATTTCAGATAAAATATCTCTTGCTTTCTACATTAGCCACTTAGAAGTGCAGATACAATTAAATGATTCGGGTCTGAAAGTGAAAGATATTTAGAAAAAAACATTATTTGCATTCAACTCTATTTCAGTTTAGTTAATAATTTAAAAAATTAAGTAACTAATTATAAAATACAAAAAAATACAAAATACAATTTTTTTTTAAATGCAAAATGGTTATACCCTCATCATCATTATGATTAAAGACTCTACTGAATTTTGCAACAAGAAGAGACTATATAGAATCGACTGCAAAGTTAAGAGTCTAGGATGAATATCCAAAATGATGGAATCAAAGCATTTAGTTGCATATATGGACACGATAATGATATAATATAATTCCAACATGATAAGTCCAACTAAAACAGTGATATTTCTTCGTCTATATATCTGTCTATCTGTTGAACTATATGTCCATATAAATGCTTATCTAACATCTCTATAATACTCTTTACCTCCTTGTCAGTATATTTGTGTGTCTGTTTTTCTGTTGCTAGTTTTTATTTACTAATATATATATATCCACTTTACATATCTGGATGTTTTTCTATCTATTTATATTACTGTATACCTGTTTGTCCATTTATTTCCTGATAAATAAGTCTTCTAACTTTTATGTTAGTCAAACGTACTTTCTGCAGTGAGCCGTCAGAACCGATACTGTATTGCTGAACAGAATTCGACTTAGTTGAAGAAGCTGACTGGTATGTTTTTAGTTCAAATCAGACCAGGTCAACTTAGAGATCTGACCGCATGGTTCGTCAGTCTAGTATTGCTCAAATACTTTTACTTAATTGCCAGTTTAACTGTTGAAAGTGGAACGACAATATCTCAGAAGTAAAGGTCTTGGAGAAGAGTGTCTCTCTCGGGAAGCTCGTTTGCTCTGCAATTACTCGAGATGCCTCTATGTCCAGAAACCCATGAGAGTTGGACCCTGACATGCCTAACTAAGTCATTGAGGAAAGCGCAGTCGTTTTAAGTTATAATTGATGTGACTGAAGTGTCTAACAATTATTCAATGGCAGTTTGGCTGTCCGAGAAAATTAAAATAATTTCATCAAGGATTTGATTGACAGGAACCTATTTTACTGCATAATGGACACTGCAGTGGATTGGTAGTCGAAACGAAAAACTAAGAACCAATTTCTTAGAGAGTATATCAGAGAGTGTGTTTTGATAGCGTTTGTCTAAATGTCTACCTTGTTGAAAGAGACTACTTTGTCAAAGTTTCAGGCTTTGTTACTAGGTACTAGAGGGTCAAACCTCCGGTTGAGGTAAGCCTTAGAGCATACGTAGTTAATTGAAAAACAGGCTGGCAGATCCTGGTGCAGTATGATCGCGTGACTTATATCAATTCTTGACCAACGGGAAACAGCGTAGGGTGGTTTTATATATATACGACTAACATGAGCGATGTTTTTTTTTATTTAGGTAATGAACTGCAAACAAATTGTGTCATAAAATTGTATCATAAAATCATAAAATTCTTTAAAAATAAGATTATTTCTACTACTCTTATTCTATAAATCAAACTATATGTGGATATGATGAAATTAATGACACGGTTACTATCAACTATACTACTCATATCGAGAAAATTATTATATATCCACATAATTTTTTAAGTAAATAAACATATACATGTATAATTATATTAGATAAGACAGTATAATTTACTTTGTTCATTAAACTGCATCAAAACGATTGTCTATAATAGTCTATAATAGTTGCTTATGAAAGAAAATTGTTATATTGACTATCTTAGGTCAAACCTCAAATCAAATCGTATAAAACTTAATTAAAATACATATCTTAATAAAAGAGATCAGACGATATTTGCATCCAGAGGTATCGAAAATCGAAAAAGAAATATAATAAATCAAAAAAAATAATCGAATAAAATCGATTATTCATTAATAATGATACATATAAATAATTTTGTTATAATAGAAGACACAGCGGTACATGTGCCTGATCCATGAGATATGTTGTGCTATCCCAGAAGAAAGTCAAAGCTAATTTAAAGAGATGAGAACTGTAGAGAAACATAATAATATTTCTTACATCAACCCTTCAAAAATGTGTTAGTTCCACGAAAAGAACTTAAGTGTGTAATGAAAACCTTATATGATTTATATGATTATATGACTGAAGATAAAAATTTAATTCTAATTCAAATTCATCAAGACCTATACCAATGTAAAATAGTATGGTTTTTTATTAAATTATATTAAGTAAATTATATATATATATATACATGTGTGTATGTCTAATTATTGGCCATATATATTAAGTTTTAATACATCAATATCTAGTAAATAAAAAATGTTTTTCACATGAATCACAACATCCTCTAGAGAATTCTATTCGTTCATGAATTGCAGTGTAATTTTCAGCTTTAAATTATTTTTCAATTATTGAAATTATTTCACTTAAAAATATTAAAATATTTTTTTTTATTATATTTGAAACTATTTAAAGATTTTAATACTAAACAAGTGAAATATGTAAATTAATTAATTCAATAAAGAGAAATATTCTGGCATTTATTCAAATCGTGCCACAAAAGTGCAAGTTCTTTAGAAAAAAATAAATTATTGTTGTTAAGCCATTAAAAAAGTAATTAAAAATAGTCATAAAAATAATTATTATTTAAATATAATTTTAAACGAATGACAATATAACGATAATGTCCACGACACAGTGATTAAATAAATTGCTTATCACTTATTTGGAATAGTCTGTAATGTCTTTAAGAACATTAAGGTTTTTAATGTATTTTCTTGAATTTATTGAGTTCATTTAACAAAAAAGTTTGTTTATTTTGAAAAGTTCTCTTTGACACTCTGAACTGTCATAAAAATTAATTATAAAAATATTTTATTACAGTTCAACTTTATAATATTTAAATAATGAGATGCTATAAAATTCAACACATACGTCCACATCCATATAGAGATATATATAAATATATATTGATTATATTTAATAGAATTGTGCACATTTCTGCCACAAATCAGTGCTCCAAAATGTGAACAGCACTCTTCGTTATCAGCTCCTAAATCGTATCCAATTATGGAAACTATGTCTTATGCCATTTTCCAATTAACTTATTGCATACCTCCTCATTACATCCCTCCATGAAACTTATCTCAAAAAATGTTCTGCTTTAATTATTTCAATGGCCGTTGCGACTAAATAATACTTTCAGATATCAAGATTCGTATAGAGTCTGAACTGTTTCGAAAACACATAATATTTCATATTTCAATTAGGGCCATGTGCTGAGTGAATTCATCTCCTACAGTCAGATTGTTTCCATTTTTTTGATGCTACTATATTTCATCCATTCGTTGATTCCATTTCTGTTTGGCTCTTGACTTATAAAACTTTTCCTTTTTAACAAAAGCCAATTTCACTTGATTTCAATTTTGTTTAGTAAGTGAAAACCGCATTCAATCATTTCAAGAATTTTTGCTGCTAAAAGATGATTTTCATATCATTTCGATATTGGCAAAATCAAGAAAGAAATTTGATAATTTTTCAAATTTATCAGGTCATTCAGAATATAGTATTTATTTGTTTCTCTGCAGGAAGAGTCAACATTTTTAATATTGAAAATAAGCCATTATTCACAAAATTAAGAATTCTTTTGAATATATATGAAAGAATGTGGGAAATATAAATAATAGTTCAAATAGTTTTAACAGGAAAAAATAAAATTATTTATAGTAATTCATAGTAATTTTTCTGGTACAGGAATGATGCACAGAAATCTGCGAAGCAGAGGCAAGAAATCGGCTAAAATTGTATTTGTTTAATTACTTAAGCATTATTGAAATATTTGGCAATGACTTTAATAAGTCATTCTAACAATAATTTTTTATATACTTTACTTGAGATACATATTATTGTATATTAATCATTCTTTTTTTGAATTCGGCTGCATATGTATATTATAATTTCATGTCATGAAATATATGCTTAGAATAATACTGAGAGGTATCACTTACTAATTTTTATTCACATTAGCCTTTTCATTTAAGATGTGCCATTATTTACTTACTTACTGATGTTCTTTTCTCCAAGCATAGGACCTCAAAGTAGATAAAACTTAGATTTAACCCACCAAAACCACGCCTTACGAATAAATGGAGGAGACTTCCACCGCAATGTGGTAACTTCATTTCAGTAATTAATGTGGACAGATATGATCCGGAGAGTGCAAACCATCGGCCATCAGGTGCCAACGGTCAGCATATGAAAATAAGGTGGGCTGAATTCTTACACTGACTGGGGCTAAGGATTGCATTCCTTCGTTAAAGAATCTATAAACACTACCATAAACATCACCGACATTCCAGTTAATATCTATAAATAAATATTAATTATGAATATCTCTTCTTATGAAATTCAGTATCGTTATAATATTTAATACACAACTTATAGTTCGCATCATAATAATAATGATGATGTTTACTAATTCATTTATTAGCTAGTTGATCTATTCTGAATATTAAATATGCAGATTCTCTTATAAGCTTTAATATCAGAAACACTATTAACAGCTCATTTACTAAGGTTGAAGACCAAGCATTGTGAAGGGTTTCAAAGTTTCTTAAAAGTTAAGAACGTGCTTGAGAGCCAGGTTTATGATTCTAAGACAGATTTCATAGAACTATTTTGTGACATTATCCTATAAAATTCTATTAATTATGTAAATATTATTTTATTGTGGTAAAAAATAATAAAATACTTTTTAATCCCAAATTAATGGAAGCACGATAATTATATATAATTACATTCTTTATTAATGCATAATGACTATTGCATACGATAAATGTTATTTTAGTTATTTAAAGTTGAAGTTGTCTTATAGTGTTCCCCCTGAAGTAAGTAAACCAAAAATTGAAAATTAGGCATGAACTCCTCTATCTATAATAAAGGGAATTTTTATTTTATTTACCATTAATAGTTTATTAATAGGAGTATATATACGGAGTATAGGAGTATATAACTTTACGTTTTTACCATTTGCTTATTTAGTCTGGGAAATGAAAGTGGATTCATGGAGCTAATGTCGTCTAAGTCCAGGGTTGACGTAGAAGAATCATTGCCTCTATCACCAATCCGGTCTTAATACAGCTATCATCATTAGATAGACAACAAACATTTATCAAAATCGATTGAGTAAATTTCAGGTAAATAAAAAAATATTTATATTATATTAATTTAATTTTTATATATGTAATTAATATATACTTTGTTATAACAACTTTATATTTATATTTATATAACAATATACTTTAATATATTTAATAAATACTAAGTTTTTATAAATTCATTTTGTGTTATTAAGCCATAATCATTAAGTATCTGTTACATTTTCTTAATTTACATTTTATCTATTTATTAATAATTAAAGAAAGATATGAAATCAATAATAGCTTTTATATATTATTATAAACAATTATTCTAGATAATAAATTACAAAAATATTAGTTTTTTTTAATATAGAAGTCTTTGTCTCTTTCCTGAAACTTTGAAGTGTTCAACTTCTTCTACTCACATTATTCCTTCCAGTTTGGAAGACGTCGAAAATATGTGAAAATCAGGTTTTGTGTTTCTGGTTTCGTATCTTCGTATCTGTTTGTGACTCTTGAAGTTTGTACGTGTGGTCTTCTGTCGATTTCTTTAACTCGCCAATTTAAAATTTTAAGATCCAAATTTCAAAATGAATAATAAAATTTTTGTTTTAAAGTGTCAATGTTATAATAAATATCGTCAAATTACGTTTATTGTTTATAAAAAAATCACGATGATAATATCGAGCCAAAAATTTATAGATCTCGAGATACGCTCATTTTGTATCTGATCACATAACGAATAAAATATTCAAATAAATAAATTAATATGCTTTCTATTTCGAATTTTTCAATAAACTTAACAAACTGATCGTATTTAATTTATTTAAATATTTTTCTATTTTTGTTTGCAAAAACTAAAAATACTACAAACCAATGACATAAAAAGATATAAAAAAAAAAAAAAAAAAAAAAAAAAAAAAAGGAACCCACGCATTTGTTGCACTTCAAGCTCCTCTTTTCCTAAAACAGTAATACCTGGTACTTGAGTGTTTGCACTATAAGTCTGGACTTCAAATTCCATATCAGATAATTGTGCAGAGTGCAGTAAACGTAAAGCATTCTTTGACAAGTTACTATGTGCTGCTATCGGTGGCTCGCAAAGATGACGTATTAAGTTTAACTACAAAAAAAGGAATATAATAAATATTTTAAAAGATTATTACTTAAACTTTTTTTTCTTCAACAGAGTTTCAATAGAGATTCCCGAGTCTTAAGTACCGAATCCTTTTATATCATTACGAACTATAGAAAATCCTACTAATACGGTGGGTTCTTTATTCTTCCAGATTAAAATTGTTATGGTACTTGCGTTTAATCAAATTAAAGATGATATGTACGCCACCTCAATTCATCCTTGACTTATTCTAACTGTATCACAAATAAAATCTATTACTTTTTTAGGCAAAGACGAAGAATGTTCTTATGAATGCCTTTTGTAAATAGTGTAGTGTAACTCCAAAGAGAGGTATGGAAAACATTTTATTTGTGCATAACGAGTGGATCTAGTACACAACCCCTCTGTAGCTAAAAATTTTGCTTAGATTAAGTGATATATGTTTTATATACTAGAGATATATACTAGAGATGAAAAGGTATTCATAATCTTCTTCTGACGTTTTAAGTGGTTAGTAATACGAATCTTAAATCAAATTAAATATTTATATCCATGAAAAATAGTAGATTCGTTTACTAATGCGATACTAAAATCATGAGTGCCTTACTAAAATTTTCATAGCAGAAACACTATATTATATAGTATAATTTCATGATAACTAGCTCTACTATATGATTAATTGAGAATTTGTACCTTAACATTTCTATAATCATAAGCAGTTGGTTTGCGTTGTATTGTCACATCATCTACATTCATTTCCAGACTGCTTTCATAGCCCGCTAGTTTTAATTCATTTTGCAGAATATTTGATGGTTCCAATAGTCCCAATTCCAAAAGTGACTGTGTAAATTCTTGTTTCTTAACAATTCGACAAACCTATTTAAAGTATTAATTAAGGAAAATTAAAACAATTAAAAACTAATGACTACTTTATCAACTTACTTCATTGATAGGATCTTTAAGCGCGGATTTATGGTCGAATAACTTGACTATAACTCCATTCTATAAAATAAAATCATATGTAAATTTTGTTATATATAACTTTATATGATAAAAACATTATTTATTTAAATAACACAAACACAAACTTAATATATAATACTTATTAGGGTTATTACTAAATAAGAATATATTGATATTATACCAGTAACACAGATACTAGATCAATATAATTAACTTCATTTAAAAAATACAGTGCTTGTCTTAAGCAAAACTTACTATTTGACTAGTTGCCAATTTAAAGCAAAATTTAAATTCTTTCCAACCCAATTTTTCATCTAAGCGGTCCGACAGATTTTCCACAATTAATATATAAGCCGGTAGATCTACAATTAATTGTTCTAGATTTTGATTAATGGTGCTACATTTACTTAAGTAATCCATTTCACAGTAAATTATTCTGTCACAAAAGGAAAAAATTGAAATTCAAATAAATTCTCTAAATATAATATTCATATTGGAACATACTTTTTATCTCTAATAATATCTAAAGCCGCAGATATTCTGCCATAAATGTCACGCATCTTTCGAACTTCGTACATGTACAGCACAAATTTGAGATCATTTTCTGCAGACATTAGGCGCTGCTTCTCCGTTGGATTATCGTAAAGCGCAAGACACACTGGTGGACCACGCCTGGGACGTGGTGACAATGGTGGCTGACTAAACAAATTCGTGACACTATTCTCATCTAAAGTACTACTGGCGGTTATAAATGTATTATTTTGTATTTGCATAGCTACGACTTCATCCGTTTTTTGCTTTTTCGATAAATCTAAATGTGAGCATTTTAAGTCCTTAAAACAGAATAGTGAAGAAGCCAAACAGAATTATGAGATAGACCTATCTAACATATTGTATATAAAATTCGTAGTTTACTTACTTTGCACATTTTTTCAAGAGAGTTTTTGATTTCCTCTATCACATTAGTTAAACTTAATAATGTGGTTTCAATCTAAAAAATATATATATTATTAAGGATAAGTGTTAAGCTTTAATTAGAACTTCTTTTTACTTACTTCAGGTACTAAATAGTTGACTAAATCCGCTTTTTCCTCAGCAGTTAAACTAATAAAAACATTTAAAATATTTCTAAGTAATTGCTGAACTTGAGACATAAAAATAGGTATACGTGTGCGTATATATTTAATAATCTCATTCTTCTGATATCGCGATATATCAGCCGCATCCTTTATGAATATATTGCAAAACTGCAAAACTTTGGCACATCCTGGAAGAGTTAAACAAATCAAATTTTAGCAGATTTGTACTTAAATAATTTTCCTTACCAATTGCACATTCTCTTAAACAATCCTGAAAGGTCGCATATAACGTGGCGGGTTCATTTGATATGGTGACGGGATTAATTGTTTGTATAATGCGATTTAAAATACCATGCAAGTCCATTATAATATTAATAACAACTGTAATAAAAACATTTATTATCCAAACATATACATCACCCTGTATAACTAGTATTACTCACATTTCTTGAGCCTTATCAATTTGAGATATTTCCTTGTGGGTTCTACCATTTTTGTTAGCGAAGGTTGAGTTTCAGCAAAATTGATTAATTTCTCGCAAACATCCTCATCCATCTCTGGCAACAATGATTCGGTATAAAGCCAGTGTAAAATTGGCGTGAGAAGAAAAGAAGGTAAATTATAAAGCACACCAACTGGTGTAAGTGGTGATGAAGGCGGTGTATCCATTGAACTTGGAAATGGTGAAGGGCTACGTGCCCGGTATGGTGATAAAGGTGGTCGTCTAGTATTGCAGACTGTAGTGGTTTCTTGCGGTTGCAGCATGAAGTCGTGGTTGAAATTGAAAATGTTTTTGGAATGCGCTTGTGTCTCCAAGTGTGAATCAGAGTGGGAAGTTTGATTGAATCGTCTCATACCTGTACCAGTTTCATGACCAAATAATGTTGTGCTGCCAGTACTATTGTACATGTAATTTGTGCTTAGACAATTGAAGGAGTTTGAAAGGGTAGAACCACGATGTGCGCTTAAGCCACTAACTGCAGTTATATTGAGACCAGGGTATTCGGTTGGCGGTTGCAAATAGATTGGTGATAGATTTAGTCGAGGTAATGATTTTTGATTTTCTTCAGAGGCTGCACCAACTGTTGTTGGCATCGGTATTGTTACGGATATTTTAATTGGATTCGATGTTGTGGAACCACTTGTGCTTTCCTTATATTTCTGTTCTATATTGTGTGTTGGCATAAGTTGCTCCTGCGTTTGTTGTCTTTGCAATGTTTCATGCTGTTTGCAACTAGTTTGTATTATGCTCGCATTTGATAGGACACACATACTGCAATCGAAGCCATTGAGCCGCAACACAGCGGAGTGTACGTGATACTGTGAAGAGAAAAAAGGAAGTTAAAAAAAAACTAGACACTAACAATTTTATATTAACTATTATACAAATCATAATTAGATAGAACTATATAAATAATATCAAGTCGATGTAGGTAGATTGAAGTGGCGGCCTTGTTTCCAAAAAACTCACTTGAACTCATATAATGGCATATTATGGAACCATTGTGCCGAGAAAAATTAACGACTCCCCCATTAGGTAAAGGAAAACCAACCTAACAGTTCTATAAATTTGGCCCTAATATTACAGGATAACAGTTCGGTCAGGTCGATAATAAAACAGGCTTCGAAGATTTTTAATCTTCTCCTAACTAAAGAAGGGCACTAACACATGAGATGGAGCACGGTCTCCTCCTCACTCTCAGAGCCACAGACGCGACAAAAATCATTATAGGGTAGACCCAGTATCACAGCATGTCTTCCCATATCGCAGTAACAGGTCACCACAGATGCCGTTGTGCTGAGCAGGTTCCGCCTTAGTTGAAGTAGCTGACTAGTGCGTTTTTTAATCAAGTTAGACTAAATCAACCTTGATGTCTGACAATGCTGTTCATTGATGCTTGGCAATGCTCAGGTATTTTGTTTTATTGCCATTTTAACTGTAGCAAGTGAAACGCCTATTTCTAAGAAGTAAATGTCAGGGAGAAGAGCGTCTGACTTGGGAAGCTGCAGTTGCGCGAGATGTCCCTATGTTCCGGAACCTATATGAGTTGGATCACGACACGCCTAGCTATGTCATTGAGGGAAGCTCGACAATTTTGAATAATATTTGATGTGGCTAAAATGCGTATGATTGATTTAATGACAACTTGGCTATCCGAGAAAATTGAAATAGAACCATCAGGTATTTGATTGCATAGAACCCATTGTACTACATAATGGATGGCGACTACTTTTGCCTGAAAAACACTGCAGCGGTTTGGCAGTCGGAGGAAGAAGTTGAGATCTAATTTTCTAGAGAATATGTATACATTAAGTTCGAATTCATTTAATATAAAGATATTAAAAGTTGTCTTCTTAAAACATAACATTATAAAATAAAAATCTAAAACAAAATAATATTTTATGTAAATTGTTTTTAAATTCATTTAGTTTAAATTATAAAATAATAACAAAAAACAGTAAGCCCCCCTATAACGCCGTAGATTAGTTCCGCGTTATAGGAAAACCTGTTATAGGGATATTCCCGTATACCCCATATAAACACGTGCAAAGGTATGCGAAGCCAATTATGAACTGTACAAATTCCCACGTTATATGGGAGTATGCATTGAAATCGCGTAATATGAAAGCGTTATAGGGGGGATTACTGTATTGAATAAAAATTATAGAAATAAAAACCTTTTTAATCAATGCAATAAAAACATAAAGCGTTCCTTGAAAACTCAATTTAAATCTATAAAAAATTAAAATAAATTAAGAAAAAATTTAAAGGAAATAAATTTAATAATTTTTAATTAATTGCTTACTTCCAAATTATTTGAGCTTTTTATGACCACATCACTGAAATATGTTTCACTTAAAGCTTCAGCAAATGAAAATTCCTTTTCCTGACCAGCTGCTTGACTCTCCTTCAGACGCTTACACTCCAAAGCATACCAATTCTCACAATCCAAAACTAAGATATCAGTCGGTGTTAAGGTATTTGTCTAAGAAAACATAATCCAAGCAATTATTTTAAGCTCAAAGGGCATTACTTCAAGCGCTTACTCTAAATTCTATGCTATGCCCAGCAAATGCTCCGAATACTAAACGTGGATTGGTATCGTTAACATCGTATGTCTCACAACTAAATAAGACACTAGCTGAATCGCAGCAGGTGCCACAGTCTTTTGATTCAGGAAGGGGACTAACCAAGTCATTGTACCAAGTTATATCGCTCGTATCATCCAAACGAAATTTTATACTATAACATATCAAAAAAAAAAAGAGGAATTTAATATTTTCTTAAAGTAAAATCTTACACTTAACACTTACCCCTCTAATCCAGAAATTTCTGTTTTGCCCTCAAAAGTGCACGACACAATCTTGAGTAAGAAGAAGAGAAGATAACAATTTTTTAATAAAAGATTGAATGAAATATTTATAAATAAAATATTACTTACCTCCCAAGTGCCTATGAAGTTGTGCTCCACTGCCATTTTTCCAGCACGCCAACGTGGGTAGCGCGGTTTGTCAGCGGGTGGGGCTGCTGCTCTAACTACATGAAAAAAACGCTTTGGCTGGTGGTGGGTTTTGGGTGCTTAAAATTTGATGAATCCTACAGATTTTTGCTCTACTGCCGCGTGAAAATTCCCTATTATGCATTGCACACACTTATTTTGTTTAAATAAATAAAATATTTGCATATTTAACTATGCATTTTTTCTACAAAATATTGCTTTCAATTTTCCCCCCGTTCGCGTGTGTGTGAATGTGTTTGCTTGTGTATATGTGTGTGTGAAATATTAAATTTTCAACTGCTCCATTGTCCTTTTATTTAATGCCAATTCGGTTGCAATATTCATTAAATTCGTTCACTATTTTTAATTTATTTATGAAAGCACCTCGTTTTCTTTATATTTAATAAATAATTTAATGCTTTTATTTACTTTCACCTATGGCATTTTAATTTTCAAAGGCTCAGCCACAAATTTCATGACTAAAAGTAAAATTTTTCACTGCAACAAAAAGGAAGGAAAGTATCGTCAAGGATGGAGAGAATTGAGAGAAGAGGCAAATGTCAGACATAAGCAATGCGAGTACGCGGAACTCAACTGCTGCTGCTCAGCTGTTAAAGCAA
The DNA here is from genome assembly GCF_002237135.1 of Teleopsis dalmanni. NCBI lineage: Eukaryota > Metazoa > Arthropoda > Insecta > Diptera > Diopsidae > Teleopsis > Teleopsis dalmanni. The sequence goes on from NC_051847.1 coordinate 169,076,981, forward strand.
CAACGGCGAAAGGAGGAATAATAATAGAAATAATAAATTAACTTTTGGCGCGAAAACAGTGAACATATGAAAACGGTCAGCTGATTTGATAGCAACTGGTTAAGTTATTTTGCAATTATTTGCATTTTTTAAGCATATAGAAAGAAATTTACTTGATTAAAATAAAGTTAAAACTTTATAAAATTTAATTATTTTAATATACTGATCAAAAAAAGTATATTTTTCCTTTAAGTTTTTTAATTTAAAGGAACTGTTTTTGCCCATGTTTGTAAAGAAGATGACAATTTACCGATAAATAAATTTGTTTGCAATGTGCGCCAAAAAGTATGCAATGTATTTTAATTGAAGTTATTTACATTGAAAAATCATGCAAGCTGATAAGAAACTGTCGGTCTTAATAGTAATGCTTCAGAAACTCTGGAAAAACTCGAATAAAATTTCAACTAAAGCAATGTGCGAGGTCGAGTAAATTGAGATAAAGTAAATTGAAGTTTCCTAGCGATTTTTTGCACTGCACTTTTGTAAATATTTATTTATTTATTGCAATTATTTATTATTTTTAGTTAAAAGTTTTCAAATTTATTTATTTATTTATAAACATCTTATAACATATAAACATCTTTTCACAATGGTAACACCTAATTAACCTAAGTTTTATCTAATTTATCCGATTTGAAATTCTGGTTAATACCAACATTCGCTGCCATATCGACATAATTTATTATTTCCCCCAATTTACTATCAATTTACTCCAACTCGCACACGGCCATAAAAATAACATAATACGAGTGATGACTAATGGTTTAAATAGTTTTTTATTTATCAAAGATTAACAAACTCTTCAAAAATTCTATGTAGTTATGTATATTTATACCAATTTGTTGTGGTGTATTTTTATCAACATATGTTGAGCACTATTGCATGCATGAGTGAAGTGACAGTACTGCAATTTAATTGCAAAGGGATGTATAAATATACTATTTAATTATTTTAATAAATGTAGATAATTTTTATATTGTGCTCTTAATTGTGAGTTTAAGTTTGGCGGCGTGTATGTGACAGACTTCAAGTAAACCGCCATAATGCTCTTATTTTAGTCACTAAAGCTAGTGTCATTAATTAAATAAAAAGTGACAAATAACCTGGAACTTGAGCATTGAAAGTTTGTACAGTCTTTTTGACAGGCACCAGTTCTAAGCCTGGCACTTGCTATCCAAAGAAATTATATACGAACTTATTACGAAATTCGAATATTTTCTAAGACCACTGCTGATGAATACTTGGCAATACTCAAAACAACGTTGTATGGTCAGCCAAGTTTCAATAAATTAAATAAAATTTTGTTCTTGTCTTTTCTTTGCTATTCCAATCCGTCTAGCTAGTAATTTTTGTTTATTATTTTTAGAGAGTTTTATATGATAAGTGTATTCCTGTATAAACATCTACCTGTATCATTTTAACTAATTTTTTTTATGAATTTTGCAAGGCTTCCAATAAGATTATCTGATAGTTATTCGGGGTCCTTAAAAAAGAATTATCCAAGAATAGTAGCATTGCCACAATATGCCGGTATTCAGTGCTACATATCTGCACAATTAATAAGAGATTGATAATTATTCCACTTTGCAGAGGTTGTAAAACTCATCGGTTTGAACTCTTAATCTCTCTGTATGCCTACCTATTAAGCAATAATCGACTACAAAGGATGTATCATTGTCGAAATCGGTCCTGTTCAAATTAATTAACTTTCTTATTTAAAATGAACACAAGATTGCCCGATTTATTCAGTCTTGAAAGGGAATGTGACTGGAAGTCTTGCCTGTTTCTAAGCAGAATCGACAATCTATCTCTTCAGACAGATCCATTTTGTTAAGGTGATAACGTTGTCCGTGGTGACCTTGGTATTCCACCCAACCTCAACTCCCTTCTGCTGAGGAAGGATACCTTACCATAATTGTAAGGATGAACCAGCTCTTTAGTCTGACGGTTAACTGGAATTTCACGCCAGTAGCGGCTTCTTTCGGTAGAAAACCATTTTTCAATCAGAGACCTAGGCCAACTTAATTCACAATAAGGCTTTAGTCTACAGAGTTGAATAGCAGATTCTGACAAATATAATGTAATATATATATAATATAATATAAGTATATAGCTTAACTGTTTCAACTTTTAATTTCTAGAAAATAAAATATAATCCCGGGGTGTTTTTTTCTTTATTTCACTATTATTGTTTGCTAAAAAGAAACTATAAAAATAAAAGAGATGAGATTCAAAGATTTAAAAATCTTGGAATGCTTTTGTTGCTATGGCACTAGAAGTCTCTTCATAACAGTTGCCTTTATATACTGGAATGTTATCCTTTTCCATAATATCAAGTGGATTTACCTTAAAGTAAAATAATATTAAATATTACTGTAAATCACAAATCTGAATGAATGGAATACTTACACTTAATAAATACTCTGCGTTTATTTTGAAATGTTGATAAAGAGCGATTTTCTGCAATCCCAAAACAGAACGCAAACGAAGTTTTGGATCAACTTCTAAGAGACGTTTCAAAACATCCTTGCCTTCATGTGGCAAATCAGCTACTTCAGATGGTAGAAAATTTTGACAATCCAATGAAGCTACCAACGGAAGACTCTCGACTGTGGGCTTTATAAAATCCACAGCATCCTTAGGTGCATTTTCACATGACTCCGGCAAATTGAAAAAAACTTTTATGTCGGGACTCTGAAAAAAAAATAAAAAAGAAAAATTCAAATACAAAATTGATGTTGTCTATTTATACTCTTCAATTAAATCTATAGTTAGATCAGCTGCACATGTCGGTATGCGAGCTCTTTGGCCGCAGTCGCAACATGTTTTCCTTTGGTTAGCTACAGTTTGGATAAAAATAGATTCAATAACCATAATTCCTGCCCGCAAACCTGTTGCAATTCTTGGCTATTATTATTTAGTATGGAGTGCTTGGAAGATATATGATTGCGTTGCATTATTATACTTGGAAAAAAGGCAGCTATGATCGTTAAATTATACGATTGCATTAGCAAAACATAAACAGTGGGGAATGTGGAATAATCGAAGTGTAATTCTAGCAAGCAGAACAGGCCAGGATAGGATTTTTATTTGCCACAACAAGCATCGAACATCAATTAGAGAACGATTAATAATGGATGAACATATATCAGTAAAAGACTATTTGCAGAATCAAATGGTCACACTACAGAGATATGCATTGGTGCAGAGAAAAATATTTTTGAGGAACAATAATGAAGAAAATATTTAATAATATGTAGCTTTATCATTCATTTGAATTACATCTTTATATTATACATTTATCTATAATACAAAATTGTTAAAAATAACTATTTGATTATATGTAAAGAGAATGGGCTTGACTTTGATAAGAAACTCTCATTGCATTTATGTCTACTAGTATCAATATATATCTATTATCCAGTTTGGATCCATTGATCAGATGTTGAATCAGTTACAATTAATTCAATCATTTGTTTTGGGAATGCAGCCATATAATTAGTTTCATATTTTGAAGATGTTTTGTAATTGGAAGCAATGCCTAACAGTCGGTGAGCATCATTGAGCACGATTCTTAGTAAGTTGAATTACTTTTTATTATGAAAGTCATTGCACATCACTGGTCATTGGTAAAGAATTATGTATTTTTCAGAGTTGGAGTAGCTAGTGCTCCATAGCAGTTGCAGGTCAGTAGATATCTTTGATGTCCATTATTAGCGATTATTGGTTTGGTAAGCTTATTTATCCTATTGATTGGATAGGCATCTAATGCATATAGGTTGGTTGAGTATCTTCCAGAGTTGGACTAACTAGAGTGTGGCACTTTATCAGTTTGCCAAATTTAGATTAGTGGGATAGGCTTCTAGTGCAAAACCGGTGATATTTTCAAGAGTTGAACTAGCTAAAAAGTCAAAGTTTGTTTGCTTGACATACAGGCACGCATAGATTGTTATTTACATACAATGAGTTTTTCCGAGATTTTAGCCTAAGCCAGAGGTTTATTATCATTATCATTATCGGATTTATCGGATTCTCGAGCAAGAGTCAAATAGTCAAATCACACAAAACAAGCTTGAGATAGCTAAAAGCAAGAAGCGAAAGTGGGAAGAACTTATTATCATTATCGGATTTATCGGATTCTCGAGCAAGAGCCAAAATACACAAAATTACCAGTCACTGTAGAGATAAATCCTTCACAATACCTGATATTGTTCTCATCTTCCGGTTAAACTATAAGTCAATTTGCTTAACTAGACCATTAAGAAAAGAACAGAAATGAATAACGTGCTTAATAAAAAAAAAAGATTATTCGACAATCCATTGAAATATTGATGCGAATATGTTAGAGTCGATGCCTGATAGCACAATCACCGTCTAGATGCCATTATATTACTGTGAAACCTAGTTAAGCTATGCCGTCATATAAACAAATAAAAATTTCTGATGAAATGTCACAAAGCGGAAGTTTCGTTTCGTACTAAATTTAATTTACTTTAACAATTTAATTATAAAAGTGAATTTTTTGGTCAATTAAATTTATTATTGATCTATCTGATCTGTAAGTCGATAAGGGGCAGTAAGCATAACAAGCCAAAACTGAATCATCGCAAGGAGAACAAATAAGTGAGAAGAGACGCTAATAAATAATTCATACTAGTATTAACTGCAGCCGTAAGTAGCAGCCAAGTAGCCTAGCTGGGTAATCGCTCTAATGCATGCAAATTGAGTTCAATTAGCACAATTCGGGACGCCTACGAAATACAAAAATATTTAATATTAGCAACGAATCGCTTAATTTATCACGAAATAATCGCAATAAACAAATTTCACAAATGAAAAAATATAATTTTTCACGTTAAAAAGGCAAATTAATTTTAGCTCAACTCTTCGCTTAGCTCAGTCGAACTTACTTACGTTCATAGTTTTGCATACACGCTGACGTCAAACTTTTGGTGGTGGTGAGTGTGGTGAATACAAAATTAGAAGTAGTAGACAATCGCGGTTGAGATAGCTAAAACAACAATTATTTAACAAATAATGAGTCGAACTTACTTACGTTCACAGTTTTGATAACGCTGGCGTCAAAGTTTTGGTGGTGGTGAGTGTGGTGAATACAAAATTCGAATATGTAGAAAATCACGGTACGTAGCGAAAAAAATCGTAAGTTTCTATTTATATTTCTAATCCAGAATGAATAACAATTAGGCGCAAGTAACCACAACAATTATTTAACGAATAATGAGTCGAACGTTCATAGTTTTACATACGCTGGCGTCAAACTTTTGGTAGTGGTGAGTGTGGTGAATACAAAATTAGAATATGTAGAAAATCGCGGTACGTAGCAAAAAAAATCATAAGTTTCTATTTATATTTCTAATCCAGAATGAATAACAATTAAACGCAAGTAACCACAACAATTATTTAAGGAATAATGAGTTATGATATTACAATACGACTGAGGGTCTGTCACTGCTAGCATTTCTGCTATCACTGTGACTACATACTTTTGTTATTGTTTGGCTTTTTTTATAATTAATTTGTTTTTGTAATTAAATTAAATGAAGTGCATTCTTATGCTTGGCAGGTACGGGCACCGGCACGCACGCAAATTCAACCAACCCATGCGATGCTGTCAAAAAAATTCGCTGACAGGCAAATCACCGACTGACTGACTAGTCTGTGTGGACAATTAAAAAATATATTTCCATTGTTGTTGTTGTGTTTTGTGCTTTTTTTATTGCATGCAAAATGCTGGCATAATGCGGCGCCTACAAACAACGTACAACTAACGACCTAGACCTTTACATTTGTTAAGGCCTGCAAGGCAATTTAATGGTTACTACTGTTTTGTTTTTGTTTTGATTTGTTTATTATTATTGTTTGTGCTTTCCCTCTTCTTTGCGTAATAGAAGAAAAAAAAACCAACAACAATAAAACATATGAAACGTCTGAAGTGTCAGTTGAAAACAGTTGAAAGAAATGGAAATCGAGTTGAAATCGAAATGCAATGACAGTACGTCAAAGCCATCAAAAAATATTCTTAATACCGTAAAAAGGTGAATAAAGACAATATAAACATTTTACTAAAAATCTTCAAAAATCATTTCAATATAATTAATTATATAAATTTTTCGTTAAATATTGCAGATAATGCCATTAAGTGACCATAAAATGAGGATTCATGTAGTGTTGTTCCTTGTTTTATTAAAACCCTACCATACGTTTACACTAACGCAATTAATGCAGTTTTATAATTAGCCCACTAATTGAGTAGTAAGCTGGCACATTTGCCCTACAAAAATATACGATACAATTAAGTAAAAAAAATTAAGTAAAAAAAAATAATAAATCTTATAGTAAAGAGACTGTTCTGCAATCAATTGTCAGAATATTGTTAGCTGCCTGATAGATATTTGGATTTAAAAGATGATCGTCGGTTTAACCAGTTAATCACTTAAAAAGTGAAGTTCCAATATCTTTATCAAAGGAGATAAATATTTGCAAATTTAGAAACTTAGTACTTCCTTCCTTTTACACCTTTAACTTATCATTCGATTTGAAGTCTGCAAAATAAAATTATGTATAATACGTGTTTGAAAACTTTAATTGAGACTCGTGGAATCATATGA